>NW_023396684.1:0-27500 GCF_011125445.2 Fundulus heteroclitus | reverse complement strand
TAGCTTAAAAGATCATCCTGTTTTGGTTGATTGTGTAGCCGAATAGAAGAGATATTCTCAAAGCATTAAATAAGCCCTTTGACTTTTAAAAATGTTGTCCTTTTAAGGTAATTTTAAGTTACTTTTTATTAAATTTGTCAATATCCTATGGAAGTCTGGACATATGGCAGCGGCGTTTAAGGTGACTTCACCACGCTGCCCCGCTCCATCAAATCCAGTTGATTTTGTAGCCGAATAGAAGAGATGTTCTCAAAGCATTAAATAAGCCCTTTGACTTTTAAAAATATTGTCTTTTTAAGGTAATTTTAAGTTACTTTTCATTAAATTTGTCAATATCCTATGGAAGTCTGGACATATGGCATCGGCGTTTCAGATGACTTCGCCACGCCACCACGCCGCACTGCTACATGGAATCCAGTTGGGCCTGGAATCCACAACACACTAACATGTCTTCTGTTTCTAAACACAGTCTCATGTTGATTAGCTCAGAGGGGTAACATAGCGACTGTTAACAATAAAACATGACACTTCCTGTTGTCAGGGGGCGTGGCCTAAGCTATGTCATCATTTGACCATTGGATATTGTAGGAGACCCGATGATGATCAATCACAGAAAGTTTGGTGCCTCTGTGTGTGTCTGTGTAGGAGATATAACAGTTTTATTTTTTGTGGCAAGTAGGTGAACTTTGACCCCTGCTAACGCCCCTTCAAAATGCTCAAAAACTCACCGTTTTGCTAACTTTTAATTGGGCATGCCTTATGAGCAGACTGACAGAGTTTCAAGCCGCTCGCTAAAAATCCCCAGGAGGGGTTCGATCAAATACCAATGCTGTAAACGTCAAAAATGGGGTCAAAATACGACCTTCAATCTAAAATGGCCAACTTCCTGTGATACTTGCACTATGACATTAATTGTAAATTCTGAGCGTCTTGTTGAGTTCTACAACTATACCAAATTTCATGTCTCTACGATGAAGTAAGTGAATAGCAAAGGGTCCTTTGAAAATTGCTAGGTGGCGCCGTTGAGGCATTAGGTCACGCCCACCAAAGTTTGTTATGGATTCCTGTTGGGGGCTAGATAAGGATGCATCCAAGTGAGTTTTAAGCAGCTCGGCCCAAAAATGTGGAATTCAGAGCCAAACGTATGGCAGCGGCATTTGAGGTGACTTCGCCACGCCGCCACGCTCCCCTGCTCCATCGAATCCACTTGGGGCTGGAATCCACAACACAACAACATGTCTTCTGTCTCTGGACACAGTTTCATATTGATTAGTTCAGAGGGGTAACATAGCGACCGTTTACAGCAAAACATGACACTTCCTGTTGTCATGGGGCGTGGCCTAAGCAATGTCATCATTTGACCATTGGATATTGTAGAAGACCCGATGATGATCAATCACAGAAAGTTTGGTGCCTCTGTGTGTTTCTGTGTAGGAGATAAAACAGTTTTATTTTTTGTGGCGAATAGGTGAACTTTGACCCCTGCTAACGCCCCTTCAAAATGCTCAAAAACTCACCGTTTTGATAACGTTTAATTGGCCATGCCTTATGATCAGACTGACCGAGTTTCAAGCCGCTCGCTCGAAATCCCTAGGAGGAGTTAGATCAAATACCAATGCTGTAAACGTCAAAAATGGTGTCAAAATCAGACATTCAGTCTAAAATGGCCGACTTCCTGTGATACTTGTACTATGACATTAATTGTAAATTCTGAGCGTCTTGGTGAGCTCTACAACTGTACCAAATCTCGTGTCTCTACGATGAAGTAAGTGAATAGCAAAGGGTCCTTTGAAAATTGCTAGGTGGCGCCGTTGAGGCATTTTTCTTTTGATTTTTGTGACGACCTTAAAATACAAAATTTTTAAACAGTCACCATGCACCTGCAAAGTTTGGTGAGTTTTTGAATATGATAAAGCCCCCAAAAAGGCCCCTCTTTAGGGTGGAAGATTAATAATAATAATAATTTACACTACAGATACAATAGGCCTTCGCAGCGCTTCGCTGCTCGGGCCTAATTAAAGCCGCAAGCGGCGATGAGCGGCCCTCGCAGCCAAGCACCGCTGGGGTACGCGCACCGCCTGCCGCCAGCCACCGTAGAAGCTGTCACGCAATTTCCCTGCCCGTCAACCGGGCGATTCACACGAACCCGTTTGGCAGCGCTCCCCCACAACTCACAAAAAATCAGGTGCAGATCGGTCGATGCAGCGAGGAGATACAGCCGTTGAATAATGATAATGCATTTGGCCACCGGGCCGGACTAAATCGTTTGGCGAGCCGTACGTTTGACACCCCTGGTTCAAACATTAGTTTACTGGTTGAAATGCAGTTCAAAGTCTTCAGCTGAAAGGTTGTACACAAAAAAGGTGTTGCACACAAATAAAACTTGTTTTGCACACAAAAATATATGTTTCACACAAAAAAAATTTGTTTTGCAAACTGTCCGCCAACCTTGCGCTCAAAATATCATTTATAAGTTTTCCTCCAGTACAAAATGGTCTCTGCTCGACTACAAAACAATCCCACCCACGCTGCAGTAAATTTATGCCAAAAGTCACGTGATGCATTAAGAGTTGTTGTTGGTCAGACTTCCCGACAGGAGAGGTTAAACCATGTTGATGGAGATGAGCAGACAGGACGCTCTCGGGTAGGAGACTGAGTGACAGGCTGGTTGGAAACAGGTGCGTGCGTTGCTTCGTCAGAGAAATCTATCTGAAGGAAGAAGGAAAAGGTTGGCGGTAGGCATAAGCAAGTTTGTGACTGGATCAGGATGGCGGCTCAGGTTGTAGAGGATGAGGAAGAACTACATAGTGATATGGATACGGATAGTTGAACGCCAGTTGCTAGTTACCGGGGAAGTGGAAAATTCAAAAGTAGTGAAGCAGGCAGAGGTTCTGGGAATTCAGGAGACAAAAGAAATCTTGAAGACGACAGTACAGATGATGGAAGCAAGGGTGTGCATAAAAAGATTCAATTCAATTCAATTTTATTTACGTCAGACCAGGTGTACCTACTATGAAGAAAAAAGAGAGAGAGCAAAAAGTTAAAAGTAGAGGTGGGCGATACCGGGAATTTTTAATCGATCCGATACCAAGTAAATACAAGGGGCAGTATCGCCGATATCGATCCGATACCGATACTTTTAACATTTGATTTTTATTTTATTATTACAATTAAATAATAATAATAATGTTATGTTCAGTGTTTTTTTCCTAATCCACCTCTTATATCTTTCAATCCTTGTGTAATTTTGTTTGTATTGTGTGCACCTGCTTGTTGCTTTAATCCTATAATTTTCCCCGTTGTGGGATAACTAAAGGATTAGCTAATGTTATCTTATCTTAAATAACACTTTTTAATAGGATATATGTACTGGGTTCTTTCAAGGTCTTAATTACATTTTCTGTGTGGGCTCCAGTAACATATGATAGATAATATCTACTTTGAAAATTAACATGAACTGCTGCTCTGATCTACCTGGGTGTCCTCCGGAGGACTGAAACGCCTGAGTCAGTGACGTCAGTCTGTGGGTCTGGTCTGTCGGGGCAATCAGAGAAGTTTCCTCTGTCGCTTTCACTCTTTCCTCTGTTTGTTGTGTTTCCACTAAATTTAACTAGCTTTTTACTAAACATATTTCTCTCTTCAAGTTTTTGCGCTCTGGCGGTCTCTCTCTCTCTCGCAGTGTCTGAACAGGAGCCGCGCGCGGCGGTTGTTTGTGTATGTTGAGTTGAGAGAGCACAGTGGGCGGGACCACTATATAGCTCAGTGGGCGGGACAGGCTGAGCCTGCGTGCTGATTGGCTGGCGCCGCTGAGCCATGTACGAGAGGGGAGGGGGAGCAGGCCCAGCAGCCAGCAGAGTGCCGGTGTTGGCACAGAAGGGGAGACTGGTCTGGTGAATCTGCTGCAGTCAGCGCGCGCGGGAGAGAATAAAAAGGATCGATCCTGTTAAAAGAATATTGTTCAATATCAATACCCGCGTTGGTATCGATAGTATCGATCCTAGGATCGATCCGCCCACCTCTAGTTAAAAGCTGAAATGTCAACAGTCATTTCAATGTAATGGAATGAAAAACTGGAGAACAGTAGACTGGAGAACAGTAGAAATCAGTAGAGTGATAAAAATATACCCTGATGTCCTCCAGTAGCCTAAGCCTATAGCAGCACAACTATAGATGTAGCTCAGGGTAACATGAGCCACTCTAACTATCAGCTTTGTCAAAAAGGAAAGTTTTAAGATTAGTCTTAAAAGTAAACAAGGTGTCTGCCTCACGGACCAAAACTGGGAGTTGGTTCCACAGGAGAGGAGCCTGATAGCTAAAGGATCTGCCTCCCATTCTACTTTTAGAGACTCTAGGAACCACCAGCAGACCTGCAGTCTGAGAGCGAAGTGCTCTGTTAGGAACATACGGGGTAATCAGAGCTCTGATATATGATGGAGCTTGATTATTAAGGGCTTTATACGTTAGAAGAATTTTAAATTCTATTCTTGATTTAACAGGAAGCCAATTAAGGGAAGCTAAAATTGGAGAAATATCCCTCTTGTTGATTTTCATCAGAACTCTTGCTGCAGCATTTTGGATCAGCTGAAGACTCTGAAAAGATCATGAAAGAGGAGGTGAGGATAACATTAAAATTCAAAAAGGAAGATGAAAATATTGCTCTGAGCCCAAAAATAGTTTCTAAGGAAACAAAAAAGAAAATAGGGGAAGTTGAAATGGCTAAAACGCTGAGAGATGGAAGCTTGCTAAATGTTTGTAAATTGGAAGAACAAAAAAGGAAAGCAATGAGTGTTGAGAGTATTGGAAATAAAAGAGTGGAAAGTAAAAGAGTGTTGGGAGAAAAGAAAGGATCCCGAGGAGTTATTTATGGAATTCCAGTTAATGAAGATCTAGAGAAATTAAAACATAAAATCATGTTAAAGTCAAGGATATAAAGAGATTGCAGAAAACAGTTAATAATGAGCGAGTTGACAGCTTATCTGTGCTTCTGGAATTTTCTACTCCAGAAGTTCCAGATAGAGTCAAAGTGGGTTTCTTGTGTTATTCAGTTAGGCCTTATGTTCCACCTCCACTTCGGTGTTTCAAGTGTCAGAGGTATGGTCACATTTGCTGCAGTGTGCAGGGGCAAACAGAGCTGTTTAAAATGTGGAGGGGACCACAAAATACAAGAATGTGGTGAAAATGTTCAGGATAAATGCTGTAATTGTGGTGGGGAACATAGGGCAACATATGGAGGGTGTGAAAGATTATGTAACTGGTAATTTAGTAGAGCAGATTGGGAGAAATATAAGGAAATAAGTGAAGATAAAATTAAGGAAATTGACATGAATCTTGGTATTGATTCATTAAACAAAATCTTTTGTAGTTCAATCATAGAAGCTGTTCAACAGTCAGTTCCAAAGAAAGGAGGGATACATAAAAAGAAGATAATTCCATGGTGGACAATAGAATGTGACCAGGCTATTAAATCCCGAAATAAAGCTTTTAAAATTCTATAAGGAAATCAGAATTTTCAAAATTTAATTGAATACAAGAAGATGCAAGCTATAGTAAAAAGAGTTATAAGAAATACAAAAAGAGAATATTGGAGAAATTATTGTAATTCATTAGGAAGAGAAACAGATATAGGGAAAGTATGGAAAATGATTAAACTAATGAATGGTATTAAAAGGGATTATAGTTATCCAGTTGTAGTTAGTGATAGAACAACAGCAGTTATTAATGAAGAAAAAGCAACAATGTTGTCACAAACATTTGTACAAATACATAGTTCCAATAATATTAGTGAAGAGTAGAAAACGGATAGAGCTATAACTTTATTGGAAAAAGGACATATGATAAACAGAGAAGAAGGAAATAGTATTATTAAAATCGATTTTTCTATAGCGGAGTTCAGACGAGCCATGAGGAAAGTTAAGATGTCAACCCCAGGGAGTGATCAAATATGGTATATAATGATAAGTAAGCTAAGTGAATACTCAAAATTAATATTATTAGATATTTATAATAGAAAATGGGAAATGACCTAGAAGTTGGAAAGAGGCTATTGTGGTTCCAATTCCAAAAACGGGTAAAGATAGCTCAAAACCAGAAAATTATAGACCTATTGCTTTAACATCATGTTTAAGTAAAATTATGGAGAAAATGGTAATTGAAAGATTAATTTATTTTGTTGAATCAAAAGGGTACTTATCAAATTATCAAAGCGGTTTCAGAAGAGGAAGGAATACTATGGATCCAATTGTGTGTTTACAACATGAGGTACTAACAGCAAAAGTTAATAAAGAAAGTGTTTTGGCAGTGTTCTTAGATATAGAAAAGGCTTATGATATGATGTGGAAAGAGGGATTATTGATCAAATTGAGGAAAATGTGAATTTGTGGAAGAATTTATCATTGGGTAGAGAACTTTTTAACAATTCAATTCAATTCAATTTTATTTATATAACGCCAATTCATAAACATGTCATCTCGAGGCACTTTACAAAGTCAAAATCAATCATATTATACAGATTGGTCAAAAATTTCCTATATAAGGAAACCAGTTGATTGCATCAAAGTCCCAACAAGCAGCATTCACTCCTGGAGAAGCGCAGTGCTACAGGTGGAGTCGTCTGCATTGTCCATGGCTTTGCAAAAATCCCTCATACTGAGCAAGCATGAAGCGTCAGTGGAAAGAAAAACCACCCATTAGCAGGAAGGAAAAACCTCCAGCAGAACCAGGCTCAGTATGAACGGTCATCTGCCTCGACCGACTGGGGGTTACAGAAGACAGAGCAGAGACACAACAAGACAGACAAAAAAGCACAGAAGCACACATTGATCCAGTGATCTGTTATACATTAGATGGTAATAGTGGTGATCTGTCTTCCCTGGATGATGTCACAGTTAACAGAACGTCAGACTAGGTGTACCTACTATGAAGAAAAAAGAGAGAGAACAAAAAGTTACAAGCTGAAATGACAACAGTCATTTCAATGTAATGCAATGCAAAACTGGAGAACAGTAGACTGGAGAACAGTAGAAATCAGTAGAGTGAGAGAAATAGGCCCCGATGTCCTCCAGCAGCCTAAGCCTATAGCAGCATAACTACAGATGTAGCTCAGGGTAACATGAGCCACTCTAACTATAAGCTTAAATTCTATTCTTGATATAACAGGAAGCCAATGAAGGGAAGCTAAAATTGGAGAAATATGATCCCTCTTGTTGATTTTCATCAGAACTCTTGCTGCAGCATTTTGGATCAGCTGAAGACTTCGAACTGCATGTTGTGGACTTCCTGATAGTAAAGAATTACAATAGTCCAGCCTTGAAGTAACAAATGCATGGACTAGTTTTTCAGCGTCACCCCTGGACAGAATGTTTCTAATTTTGGCGATATTCCTGAGGTGAAAAAAAGGAAACTCTGGAAACCTGTTTAATATGGGATTTAAATGACATGTCTTGGTCGAAGACAACACCAAGATTTTTAACTTTATTTCCAGAGGCCAGAATGGATAATACAGGTAAGAGTTGGTAAGAGTCTTTCAGGGAGAAATTAAAAAGAACCACACAAGGCAGTATTATCAGTCCTTTATTATTTTCAGTTATGATAAATGATGCACTTAAAGAAATAGAAAATGAATTGGGTTGTTCATTGTTTGCTGATGACGGAGCTATTTGGAAACGTAGAAGGAATGTTAAATTTATTGTAGGGAAAGTCCAAAAAGCAATTCATAAGATTGAACAATGGTCTTACAAATGGAGTTTTAAATTTTCGGTAGATAAAACAAAAGTATTGCTTTTTACTCAGAAAAGAAATCAAGAAGTACAACTGAAGTTATATAATCAAGATTGTACTGTTCTCTCTATGTGTTTTGCTCTTGCATGAACACAGATAAACAGCCAGCCAAACTCCTTATTCAAGAGGCAGGAAGTGAGCGGCTTGCTCCTTTATTATCTTCTTACACATTTAGTCAGCATTTCTGACTGCTTTGAATCCAGTGTAAAACTAGAAAAGAAAGATACAAAAAATGGCTTAATAAACAGCCATGTAAATATCAGTATTAACGTATCAAAGTATCAGCTGCTTAATATTAACTCAACAGGTATTTTCACAGCCGGCTAGAAAAGCGGCAAATTAGCAAGTAAACACACACACTCTGCTGTCACACAGACCACGACATTTTACCGTTGCTTTTATACACAAAATAACCATAAAAGATATTAACATATCTTATCGAATCTGTAAACAATGAGCAACACTTACAACCATTGCTTTCGGAGAGATTAACTGCATTGTTGCTGCCCTGAGACGATGCACACACGCTCTCTTCCTCTTGTTTGCGTCTTTACTTCCTACTTCCGGTTCGGAAGATTTTCAACATAAAAGCACCGCAAATTCATTTAAAACAGAGAACGGTATATTAACATTTCAAAGTAGTTTTTAAATGTCTTTTAAACATATTAAACATATTCAGGGCAGAACAAAGATCTAGAGAGAGTAAAGCAATTTAAATTCTTAGGAGTATGGTTTGGTAAAAAAAAACTATCCTGGAAAGTGCACATAGATAAGGTTATTGAAAAATGTAAAAGGATACTTAATATATTGAGATGTTTAGTTGGCTATGAATGTTACATTCCTGCAGTGAAAAAGAAAGGGTTCATAATAAGGTTGGACAATTATTCAGAAAGCTACAGAATTAGGATTAAATCATTTAAATATTAGTCCAACAGTACCATTATCAATAACACCACCATGGATTTTACCTGAAACAATAGTAGATTTAACAATATTGGAAAAGAAAAATAAAGATAAAATGTATATGTGTAATTCTATAATAGTGGAGGAATATATAGAACAGTTTTATAATAATGTAAAAATGTATACGGATGCATCAAAAAAGCAATTACGACAAACTGGAGTAGGTGTAATAATTCCAGAGTTTAAACTGCATATAGGGAAGAAATTAAATGAAGGAATATCTGTTTATACGGCAGAAATGATTGCATTATTAGTTGCTGTAGAATGGATTGAGGAAATGAGACCATTAAGAGCTGTTATATGTTCAGATTCAAGTTCATCATTGATCAGTTTAAAAAGAAATAATTCAGAAAGCCGTCCAGATATCTTATTAGTAATTCAACAAATATTATATCATATTCAGATGATGGGGTTATCAGCTGTGTTTCTTTGGGTTCCTGCACATATAGGAGTGAAAGGTAATTAAATGGCTGATAAGAAAGCTAAAGAGTCGATAAATAAAAGTAAGAGTGATTAAGAATAGACATGGGTAAATCAGAGGTTCAAAGTATTATGCTGCCATCTTGTGGTCAAAAATAATACCCGTTTTTATGACAAAATGACATCTTTGATGAAAATTAATTGACTTTTACATTCCTGCAGTGAAAAAGAAGGTTCATAATAAGTCATTTGGTTGGACAATTATTCAGAAAGCAAGAGAATTAGGATTAAATCATTGAAATATTAGTCCAACAGTACCATTATCAATAACACCACCATGGATCTTACCTGAATCAATAGTAGATTTAATAATATTGGAAAAGAAAAATAGAGATAAAATGTATATATGTAATTCTTTAATAGTGGAGGAATATATAGAACAGTTTTATAATTATGTAAAAATGTATACGGATGAATCAAAAAAATCAATTAGGACAAACTGGAGTAGGTGTAATAATTCCAGAGTTTAAACTGCATATAGGGAAGAAATTAAATGAAGGAATATCTGTTTACACGGCAGAAATGATTGCATTATTAGGTGCTGTAGAATGGATTGAGGAAGTGAGACCATTAAGAGCTGTCATATGTTCAGATTCAAGTTCACCATTGATCAGTTTAAAAAGAAATCATTCAGAAAGCCGTCCAGATATCTTATTAGTAATTCAACAAATATTATATCATATTCAGATGATGGGGTTATCAGCTGTGTTTCTTTGGGTTCCTGCACATATAGGAATGAAAGGTAATTAAATGGCTGATAAGAAAGCTAAAGAGTCGATAAATAAAAGTAAGAGTGATTAAGAATAGACATGGGTAAATCAGAGGTTCAAAGTATTATGCTGCCATCTTGTGGTCAAAAATATTACCCGTTTTTATGACAAAATGACATCTTTGATGAAAATTAATTGGCTTTCTTTAGGGTTTACACAATTGGTCCAAGAGACTTTTTTGTAGGGACTGAGAAGTTACATCTGCTTACCAAGTTTCATAATTCTCAGACAAAGCATGGCTTGGGGCTTACTGATTTAATGCGTTTTTAATGGTTTTCCACAAACCTGATTTTTGCAATGTGACAGCTCAGGCAAATATGCATATTTCATAAAACCTTTGATAACTTTTAACCCTCAAGGTCTCATCTCCACGCTGAAAAAATTTGAAAGTGATAGCTTAAAATGCCTAGGACTAGTTCGTTAAAGTTTGAGGCAAAAAACCGTCAATATTTTACCCTTTGACCCAAAATGGCAGGCTTCCTGTGGGTTTTAGAGCATACCCACAATAGACTTTTTTTCATAACTTTAAGAAAGCTACCTAGGTAAAAAATTTCAGCTTTCTACGTGTTACGGTTTGGCCCAACTCACTCTAGTTGGCGCTGTTGAGCGGGTTTGCCACGCCCGCTTTCAATTACACTAAAATCATGCGATTTCTCACGGGGGACAATTTTGGGCAAAGTTTGGTGAGTTTTCATGCATGTTTAGGCCTCCAAAAAGCCGTTTCAAAAGTCCCAAGAATAAATAATAATAATAATTAAAGCCGCAAGCGGCGATGAGCGGCCCTCGCAGCCAAGCACCGCTGGGGTACACGCACCGCCTGCCGCCAGCCACCGCAGAAGCTGTCACGCAATTTCTCTGCCCGTCCACCGGGCGATTCACACGAACCCGTTTGGCAGCGCTCACCCACAACTCACAAAAAATCAGGTGCAGATCGGTCGATGCAGCGAGGAGATACAGCCGTTGAATAATGATAATGCATTTGGCCACCGGGCCGGACTAAATCGTTCGGCGAGCCGTACGTTTGACACCCCTGGTTCAAACATTAGTTTACTGGTTGAAATGCAGTTCAAAGTCTTCAGCTGAAAGGTTGTACACAAAAAAGGTGTTGCACACAAATAAAACTTGTTTTGCACACAAAAATATATGTTTCACACAAAAAAATTTGTTTTGCAAACTGTCCGCCAACCTTGCGCTCAAAATGTCATTTATAAGTTTTCCTCCAGTACAAAATGGTCTCTGCTCGACTACAAAACAATCCCACCCACGCTGCAGTAAATTTATGCCAAAAGTCACGTGATGCATTAAGAGTTGTTGTTGTTCAGACTTCCTGACAGGAGAGGTTAAACCATGTTGATGGAGATGAGCAGACAGGACGCTCTCGGGTAGGAGACTGAGTGACAGGCTGGTTGGAAACAGGTGCGTGCGTTGCTTCGTCAGAGAAATCTATCTGAAGGAAGAAGGAAAAGGTTGGCGGTAGGCATAAGCAAGTTTGTGACTGGATCAGGATGGCGGCTCAGGTTGTAGAGGATGAGGAAGAACTACATAGTGATATGGATACGGATAGTTGAACGCCAGTTGCTAGTTACCGGGGAAGTGGAAAATTCAAAAGTAGTGAAGCAGGCAGAGGTTCTGGGAATTCAGGAGACAAAGGAAATCTTGAAGACGACAGTACAGATGATGGAAGCAAGGGTGTGCATAAAAAGATTCAGTTCAATTCAATTTTATTTACGTCAGACCAGGTGTACCTACTATGAAGAAAAAGAGAGAGAGCAAAAAGTTAAAAGCTGAAATGTCAACAGTCATTTCAATGTAATGGAATGAAAAACTGGAGAACAGTAGACTGGAGAACAGTAGAAATCAGTAGAGTGATAAAAATATACCCTGATGTCCTCCAGTAGCCTAAGCCTATAGCAGCACAACTATAGATGTAGCTCAGGGTAACATGAGCCACTCTAACTATCAGCTTTGTCAAAAAGGAAAGTTTTAAGATTAGTCTTAAAAGTAGACAAGGTGTCTGCCTCACGGACCAAAACTGGGAGTTGGTTCCACAGGAGAGGAGCCTGATAGCTAAAGGATCTGCCTCCCATTCTACTTTTAGAGACTCTAGGAACCACCAGCAGACCTGCAGTCTGAGAGCGAAGTGCTCTGTTAGGAACATACGGGGTAATCAGAGCTCTGATATATGATGGAGCTTGATTATTAAGGGCTTTATACGTTAGAAGAATTTTAAATTCTATTCTTGATTTAACAGGAAGCCAATTAAGGGAAGCTAAAATTGGAGAAATATGATCCCTCTTGTTGATTTTCATCAGAACTCTTGCTGCAGCATTTTGGATCAGCTGAAGACTTTGAAAAGATCATGAAAGAGGAGGTGAAGATAACATTAAAATTCAAAAAGGAAGATGAAAATATTGCTCTGAGCCCAAAAATAGTTTCTAAGGAAACAAAAAAGAAAATAGGGGAAGTTGAAATGGCTAAAACGCTGAGAGATGGAAGCTTGTTAAATGTTTGTAAATTGGAAGAACAAAAAAGGAAAGCAATGAGTGTTGAGAGTATTGGAAATAAAAGAGTGGAAAGTAAAAGAGTGTTGGGAGAAAAGAAAGGATCCCGAGGAGTTATTTATGGAATTCCAGTTAATGAAGATCTAGAGAAATTAAAACATAAAATCATGTTAAAGTCAAGGATATAAAGAGACTGCAGAAAACAGTTAATAATGAGCAAGTTGACAGCTTATCTGTGCTTCTGGAATTTTCTACTCCAGAAGTTCCAGATAGAGTCAAAGTGGGTTTCTTGTGTTATTCAGTTAGGCCTTATGTTCCACCTCCACTTCGGTGTTTCAAGTGTCAGAGGTATGGTCACATTTGCCGCAGTGTGCAGGGGCAAACAGAGCTGTTTAAAATGTGGAGGGGACCACAAAATACAAGAATATGGTGAAAATGTTCAGGATAAATGCTGTAATTGTGGTGGGGAACATAGGGCAACATATGGAGGGTGTGAAAGATTATGTAACTGGTAATTTAGTAGAGCAGATTGGGAGAAATATAAGGAAATAAGTGAAGATAAAATTAAGGAAATTGACATGAATCTTGGTATTGATTCATTAAACAAAATCTTTTGTAGTTCAATCATAGAAGCTGTTCAGTTCCAAAGAAAGGAGGGATACATAAAAAGAAGATAATTCCATGGTGGACAATAGAATGTGACCAGGCTATTAAATCCCGAAATAAAGCTTTTAAAATTCTAAAAAGAAATCAGAATTTTCAAAATTTAATTGAATACAAGAAGATCCAAGCTATAGTAAAAAGAGTTATAAGAAATACAAAAAGAGAATATTGGAGAAATTATTGTAATTCATTAGGAAGAGAAACAGATATAGGGAAAGTATGGAAAATGATTAAACGAATGAATGGTATTAAAAGGGATTATAGTTATCCAGTTTTAGTTAGTGATAGAACAACGGCAGTTATTAATGAAGAAAAAGCAACAATGTTGTCACAAACATTTGTACAAATACATAGTTCCAATAATATTAGTGAAGAGTAGAAAAAGGATAGAGCTATAACTTTATTGGAAAAAGGACATATTATAAACAGAGAAGAAGGAAATAGTATTATTAAAATCGATTTTTCTATAGCGGAGTTAAGACGAGCCATGAGGAAAGTTAAGATGTCAACCCCAGGGAGTGATCAAATATGGTATATAATGATAAATAAGCTAAGTGAATACTCAAAATTAATATTATTAGATATTTATAATAGAAAATGGGAAATGACCTAGAAGTTGGAAAGACGCTATTGTGGTTCCAATTCCAAAAACGGGTAAAGATAGCTCAAAACCAGAAAATTATAGACCTATTGCTTTAACATCATGTTTAAGTAAAATTATGGAGAAAATGGTAATTGAAAGATTAATTTATTTTGTTGAATCAAAAGGGTACTTATCAAATTATCAAAGCGGTTTCAGAAGAGGAAGGAATACTATGGATCCAATTGTGTGTTTACAACATGAGGTACTAACAGCAAAAGTTAATAAAGAAAGTGTTTTGGCAGTGTTCTTGGATATAGAAAGGCTTATGATATGATGTGGAAAGAGGGATTATTGATCAAATTGAGGAAAATGTAAATTTGTGGAAGAATTCATCATTGGGTAGAGAACTTTTTAACAATTCAATTCAATTTTATTTATATAACGCCAATTCATAAACATGTCATCTTGAGGCACTTTACAAAGTCAAAATCAATCATATTATACAGATTGGTCAAAAATGTCCTATATAAGGAAACCAGTTGATTGCATCAAAGTCCCAACAAGCAGCATTCACTCCTGGAGAAGCGCAGTGCTACAGGGAGAGTCGTCTGCATTGTCCATGGCTTTGCAGCAATCCCTCATACTGAGCAAGCATGAAGCGTCAGTGGAAAGAAAAACCACCCATTAGCGGGAAGGAAAAACCTCCAGCAGAACCGGGCTCAGTATGAACAGTCATGTGCCTCGACCGACTGGGGTTACAGAAGACAGAGCAGAGACACAACAAGACAGACAAAAAAGCACAGAAGCACACATTGATCCAGTGATCTGTTATACATTAGATGGTAATAGTGGTGATCTGTCTTCCCTGGATGATGTCACAGTTAACAGAACGTCAGACTAGGTGTACCTACTATGAAGAAAAAAGAGAGAGAACAAAAAGTTACAAGCTGAAATGACAAGTCATTTCAATGTAATGCAATGCAAAACTTGAGAACAGTAGACTGGAGAACAGTAGAAATCAGTAGAGTGAGAGAAATAGGCCCTGATGTCCTCCAGTAGCCTAAGCCTATAGCAGCACAACTATAGATGTAGCTCAGGGTAACATGAGCCACTCTAACTATAAACTTAAATTCTATTCTTGATTTAACAGGAAGCCAATGAAGGGAAGCTAAAATTGGAGAAATATGATCCCTCTTGTTGATTTTCATCAGAACTCTTGCTGCAGCATTTTGGATCAGCTGAAGGCTTTGAACTGCATTTTGTGGACTTCCTGATAGTAAAGAATTACAATAGTCCAGCCTTGAAGTAACAAATGCATGGACTAGTTTTTCAGCATCACCCCTGGACAGAATGTTTCTAATTTTGGTGATATTCCTGAGGTGAAAAAAAGGAAACTCTGGAAACCTGTTTAATATGGGATTTAAATGACATGTATTGGTCGAAGAGAACACCAAGATTTTTAACTTTATTTCCAGAGGCCAGAATGGATAATACAGGTAAGAGTTGGTAAGAGTCTTTCAGGGAGAAATTAAAAAGAACCACACAAGGCAGTATTATCAGTCCTTTATTATTTTCAGTTATGATAAATGATGCACTTAAAGAAATAGAAAATGAATTGGGTTGTTCATTGTTTGCTGATGACGGAGCTATTTGGAAACGTAGAAGGAATGTTAAATTTATTGTAGGGAAAGTCCAAAAAGCAATTCATAAGATTGAACAATGGTCTTACAAATGGAGTTTTAAATTTTCGGTAGATAAAACAAAAGTATTGCTTTTTACTCAGAAAAGAAATCAAGAAGTACAGCTGAAGTTATATAATCAAGATTGTACTGTTCTCTCTATGTGTTTTGCTCTTGCGTGAACACAGATAAACAGCCAAACTCCTTATTCAAGAGCCAGGAAGTGAGCGGCTTGCTCCTTTATTATCTTCTTACACATTTAGTCAGCATTTCTGACTGCATTGAATCCGGTGTAAAACTAGAAAAGAAAGATACAAAAAAATGGCTTTATAAACAGCCATGTAAATATCAGTATTAACGTATCAAAGTATCAGCTGCTTAATATTAACTCAACAGGTATTTTCACAGCCGGCTAGAAAAGCGGCAAATTAGCAAGTAAACACACACACTCTGCTGTCACACAGACCACAACATTTTACTGTTGCTTTTATACACAAAATAACCATAAAAGATATTAACATATCTTATCGAATCTGTAAACAATGAGCAACACTTACAACCATTGCTTTCGGAGAGATTAACTGCATTGTTGCTGCCCTGAGACGATACACACACGCTCTCTTCCTCTTGTTTGCGTCTTTACTTCCTACTTCCGGTTCGGAAGATTTTCAACATAAAAGCACCGCAAATTCATTTAAAACAGAGAACGGTATATTAACATTTCAAAGTAGTTTTTAAATGTCTTTTAAACATATTAAACATATTCAGGTCAGAACAAAGATCTGGAGAGAGTAAAGCAATTTAAATTCTTAGGAGTATGGTTTGATGAAAAACTATCCTGGAAAGTGCACATAGATAAGGTTATTGAAAAATGTAAAAGGATACTTAATATATTGAGATGTTTAGTTGGGTATGAATGTTACATTCCTGCAGTGAAAAAGAAAGGGTTCATAATAAGGTTGGACAATTATTCAGAAAGCTACAGAATTAGGATTAAATCATTTAAATATTAGTCCAACAGTACCATTATCAATAACACCACCCTGGATTTTACCTGAAACAATAGTAGATTTAACAATATTGGAAAAGAAAAATAAAGATAAAATGTATATGTGTAATTCTATAATAGTGGAGGAATATATAGAACAGTTTTATAATTATGTAAAAATGTATACGGATGCATCAAAACAGCAATTACGACAAACTGGAGTAGGTGTAATAATTCCAGAGTTTAAACTGCATATAGGGAAGAAATTAAATGAAGGAATATCTGTTTATACGGCAGAAATGATTGCATTATTAGTAGACAATATATATATATATATATATATATATATATATATATATATATATATATATATATATATATATATATATATATATATATATATATATATATATACCTACATACACATGTACTGACATATATTCACTTGGTGATAGCAACAGAAGTTCTTCCAGATCATTGCACAGGTTATAGCACAGTGTATTAAATAGATTATTGCACATTATTTATTGCCCAAAGTTATAACAGTTGTGGTTATATAGAACAGATTGCTGGATCAATGTGTGCTTCTGTGCTTTTTTGTCTCTCTTGTTGTGTCTCTGCTCTGATGATCGTTCATACTGAGCCTGGTTCTGCTGGAGGTTTTTCCTTCCTGTTAATGGGGAGGTTTTTTTTCCCTGTTGCTTCATGCTTGCTCAGTATGAGAGATTGTTGCAAAGCCATGGACAATGCAGACAACTCTCCCTGTGACTCTACGCTTCTTCAGGAGGGAAATGCTGCTTTTCAAGACTTTTATGCAATCAACTGGTTCCCTTATATAGGATTAAAGATTAAAAGCTTCTTTCTTTTAAAGGGCAGCTAAAGATATTTTAAAGCTGCTTACAATTATGTTTGACTGTGTAGGAATGGTTTGGAAAAATGTTGCCATCTAGTGTTGAAAATTATAACTGTTTTTCCTTCAAAACACAATTTTCCTTTAAAAATTTGTCAAAATAATATGGTTGGATGTAGCAAAAATGTTTTTGATAACTTTTGATCCTTTATGTGTGAGGAATTTTTTGGAGTAACCTTGAATGCCATAACTGTAACGGATTAGAAGTAGTTTAATCAAATGTAACACCCAAAAATATGGAAAAATGACATCTTTGATGAGAAATGAATGATTTCCTGTAGGAGGTAGCCCATTGCTTCAAGAGGCTTTTTTGTAGGCCCTGTGAAGTTACATGCACTTACTGAGTTTCATAATTCTCAGACAAAGCATGGCTTGGGGCTTACTGATTTAATGCGTTTTTAATGGTTTTCCACAAACCTGATTTTTGCAATGCGACAGCTCAGGCAAATATGCATATTTCATAAAACCTTTGATAACTTTTAACCCTCAAGGTGTCATCTCCACGCTGAAAAAATTTGAAAGTGATAGCTTAAAATGCCTAGAACTAGTTCGTTAAAGTTTGAGGCAAAAACCGTCAATATTTTACCCTTTGAGCCAAAATGGCAGGCTTCCTGTGGGTTTTAGAGCATACCCACAATAGACTTTTTTTCATAACTTTAAGAAAGCTACCTAGGTAAAAAATTTCAGCTTTCTACGTGTTACGGTTTGGCCCAACTCACTCTAGTTGGCGCTGTTGAGCGGGTTTGCCACGCCCGCTTTCAATTACACTAAAATCATGCGATTTCTCACGGGGGACAATTTTGGGCAAAGTTTGGTGAGTTTTCATGCATGTTTAGGCCTCCAAAAAGCCGTTTCAAAAGTCCCAAGAATAAATAATAATAATAATAATAATAATTAAAGCCGCAAGCGGCGATGAGCGGCCCTCGCAGCCAAGCACCGCTGGGGTACGCGCACCGCCTGCCGCCAGCCACCGCAGAAAATGTCACGCATTTTACGCGCACGTCCACCGGGCAATTCACACGAACCCGTTCGGCAGTGAAATCAGGTGCAGATCGATTGATGCAGCAAGGAGATACAGCCGTTGAATAATGATATTGCATTTGGCCACCGGGCCGGACCAAATCGTTTGGCGGGCCGTACGTTTGACACCCCTGGTTTAAACATTACTTTACTGGTTGAAATGCAGTTCAAAGTCTTCAGCTGATCCAAAATGCTGCAGCAAGAGTTATGGAGATAGTTTCCTGCCAAAAGGTTGTAAACAGAAAAGGTGTTGCACACAAATAAAACTTGTTTTGCACACAAAAAGATGTGTTTCACACAAAAGAAATTGTTTTGCAAACTGTCCGCCAACCTTGCACTCAAAATATCATTTATAAGTTTTCCTCCAGTACAAAATGGTCTCTGCACACACAAAACAGCCTCTGCTCGACTAAGAAACAATCCACGCTGCGGTAAATTTGTGCCAAAAGTCACGTGATGCATTAAGAGTTGTTGTTCAGACTTCCCGACATTGAGAAGAATTCAGTTATCTCTAAACTATTGGGCTAATTTACTAAATGATTGCATTATTAGGTGCTGTAGAATGGATTGAGGAGGTGAGACCATTAAGAGCTGTCATATGTTCAGATTCAAGTTCATCATTGATCAGTTTAAAAAGAAATCATTCAGAAAGCCGTCCAGATATCTTATTAGTAATTCAACAAATATTATATCATATTCAGATGATGGGGTTATCAGCTGTGTTTCTTTGGGTTCCTGCACATATAGGAGTGAAAGGTAATTAAATGGCTGATAAGAAAGCTAAAGAGTCGATAAATAAAAGTAAGAGTGATTAAGAATAGACATGGGTAAATCAGAGGTTCAAAGTATTATGCTGCCATCTTGTGGTCAAAAATAATACCCGTTTTTATGACAAAATGACATCTTTGATGAAAATTAATTGACTTTTACATTCCTGCAGTGAAAAAGAAGGTTCATAATAAGTCATTTGGTTGGACAATTATTCAGAAAGCAAGAGAATTAGGATTAAATCATTGAAATATTAGTCCAACAGTACCATTATCAATAACACCACCATGGATCTTACCTGAATCAATAGTAGATTTAATAATATTGGAAAAGAAAAATAGAGATAAAATGTATATATGTAATTCTTTAATAGTGGAGGAATATATAGAACAGTTTTATAATTATGTAAAAATGTATACGGATGAATCAAAAAAATCAATTAGGACAAACTGGAGTAGGTGTAATAATTCCAGAGTTTAAACTGCATATAGGGAAGAAATTAAATGAAGGAATATCTGTTTACACGGCAGAAATTATTGCATTATTAGGTGCTGTAGAATGGATTGAGGAAGTGAGACCATTAAGAGCTGTCATATGTTCAGATTCAAGTTCACCATTGATCAGTTTAAAAAGAAATCATTCAGAAAGCCGTCCAGATATCTTATTAGTAATTCAACAAATATTATATCATATTCAGATGATGGGGTTATCAGCTGTGTTTCTTTGGGTTCCTGCACATATAGGAATGAAAGGTAATTAAATGGCTGATAAGAAAGCTAAAGAGTCGATAAATAAAAGTAAGAGTGATTAAGAATAGACATGGGTAAATCAGAGGTTCAAAGTATTATGCTGCCATCTTGTGGTCAAAAATATTACCCGTTTTTATGACAAAATGACATCTTTGATGAAAATTAATTGGCTTTCTTTAGGGTTTACACAATTGGTCCAAGAGACTTTTTTGTAGGGACTGAGAAGTTACATCTGCTTACCAAGTTTCATAATTCTCAGACAAAGCATGGCTTGGGGCTTACTGATTTAATGCGTTTTTAATGGTTTTCCACAAACCTGATTTTTGCAATGTGACAGCTCAGGCAAATATGCATATTTCATAAAACCTTTGATAACTTTTAACCCTCAAGGTCTCATCTCCACGCTGAAAAAATTTGAAAGTGATAGCTTAAAATGCCTAGGACTAGTTCGTTAAAGTTTGAGGCAAAAACCGTCAATATTTTACCCTTTGACCCAAAATGGCAGGCTTCCTGTGGGTTTTAGAGCATACCCACAATAGACTTTTTTTCATAACTTTAAGAAAGCTACCTAGGTAAAAAATTTCAGCTTTCTACGTGTTACGGTTTGGCCCAACTCACTCTAGTTGGCGCTGTTGAGCGGGTTTGCCACGCCCGCTTTCAATTACACTAAAATCATGCGATTTCTCACGGGGGACAATTTTGGGCAAAGTTTGGTGAGTTTTCATGCATGTTTAGGCCTCCAAAAAGCCGTTTCAAAAGTCCCAAGAATAAATAATAATAATAATAATAATAATAATAAAATCTGCAGTTACAATAGGCCTTCGCAGCGCTTAGCTGCTCGGGCCTAATAAAATCTGCAGTTACAATAGGCCTTCGCAGCGCTTAGCTGCTCGGGCCTAATAATAATAATAAAATCTGCAGTTACAATAGGCCTTCGCAGCGCTTAGCTGCTCGGGCCTAATAATAATAATAATAATAAAATCTGCAGTTACAATAGGCCTTCGCAGCGCTTAGCTGCTCGGGCCTAATAATAATAAAATCTGCAGTTACAATAGGCCTTCGCAGCGCTTAGCTGCTCGGGCCTAATTAATGCCGCAAGCGGCGATGAGCGGCCCTCGCAGCCAAGCACTGCTGGGGTACGCGCACCGCCTGCCGCCAGCCACCGCAGAAGCTGTCACGCATTTTCCCCGCCCGTCCACCGGGCGATTCACACGAACCCGTTCGGCAGTGAAATCTGGTGCAGATCGGTTGATGCAGCAAGGAGATACAGCCGTTGAATAATGATATTGCATTTGGCCACCGGGCCGGACCAAATTGTTCGGCGGGCCGTACGTTTGACACCCCTGGTTTTAAACAATAGTTTACTGGTTGAAATGCAGTTCAAAGTCTTCAGCTGATCCAAAATGCTGCAGCAAGAGTTATGGAGATAGTTTCCTGCCAAAAGGTTGTAAACAGAAAAGGTGTTGCACACAAATAAAACTTGTTTTGCACACAAAAAGATGTGTTTCACACAAAAGAAATTGTTTTGCAAACTGTCCGCCAACCTTGCACTCAAAATATCATTTATAAGTTTTCCTCCAGTACAAAATGGTCTCTGCACATACAAAACAGCCTCTGCTCGACTAGAAACAATCCCACCCACGCTGCGGTAAATTTCTGCCAAAAGTCACGTGATGCATTAAGAGTTGTTGTTCAGACTTCCTGACATTGAGAAGAATTCAGTTATCTCTAAACTATTGGGCTAATTTACAGGGTCATAGTGAAGATCATCCAGCACAGAGCACTTTAACATCTTGTTGGGAAATGGAGAAGAGGGAGAGAAAAAGCTTTGGGTAGACAGTTAGACAAAAAGCAATGGAATTAGAAATAACTGATTTAATGTTCAGTCCAACAGTACCACTTCCAGCAGTACCACCTGGATACTACCTGAATCTAAAGTAGATCTAACACTATTGCGAAAGGGAAATAAGGTCAGGGGGTTTGTTTTAAATTCAAATACAATACAGGAATATATTAATATTTACTACAGTTTCATTCAGATCTACACAGATGCATCAAAAAAGTTTAGATAACAAGATAGGAGTATCTTTTATTGTCCCAGAGTTTTTATATTACAGTAGGAAAGAGGACAAGTGATAATATATCAGTATACACAGGAGAAATGCTAGCAATTCTGTTTGCAGTGCAATGGATAGAAGAAATAAGACCTCAGAGTGATTATTTGTTCAGATTCATCTTCATCACTAATCAGTTTACTGATAAAACACTCAAACAGTAGACCAGATATTTTGATAGAAATCCAGCAAACATTACACAGAATTCAAATGATGGACATTACAGTCATATTTTTGTGGGTACCAGCACATATGGGAGTTAAAGGAAATGAAATGGCAGATAAGGTTGCAAAGGAGGCTACAACAAGAAAAGACATTGATGTGTCAGTTAAAATTAGTAAGATGGAAATGATAATAATAATGCATTTAGCCACCGGGCCAGACTAAATCGTTCGGCGACCGTACGTTTGACACCCCTGGTTTAAACATTAGTTTACTGGTTGAAAATGCAGTTCAAAGTCTTCAGCTGATCCAAAATGCTGCAGCAAGAGTTATGGACATAGTTTCCTGCCAAAAGGTTGTACACAAAAAAGGTGTTGCACACAAATATAAATTGTTTTGCAAACTGTCCCGCCAACCCTGCACTCAAAATATCATTTATAAGTTTTCCCCCAGTACAAAATAGTCTCCGCTCCACTACGAAACAAGGCCACCCCTGCTGCGTTAAATTTGTGCCAAAAGTCACGTGATGCATTAAGAGTTGTTGTTGTTCACACTTCCTGACATTGAGAAGAATTCAGTTATCTCTAAACTATTGGGCTAATTTACAGGGTCATATTGAAGATCATCCAGCACAGAGCACTTTAACATCTTGTGGGAAATGGGGAAGAGGGAGAGAAAAAGCCTTGGGTAGACAGTTAGACAAAAAGCAATGGAATTAGAATTAACTGATTTAATGTTCAGTCCAACAGTATCCACTGCCTTTACAGTGGATAACCCAAACTGGAATCATTGTGGATGTAAGTTTGCTCTTATCATCTTGGACCACACGGTTTGAGATTGCCTCACTTGATGTTTCTTGATCTTGTTCTTTGATTTATTTGCCTTCTTTAATCTCTTCTAGTTCGTTATACTCCCTCTGCCTTTAATCACCTTCCTTATTTTTTTTGTCTTCCTTGTCTCGTTCTTCATGCAGACATATTGGGTATTTTTTCTTGCAGGTGTTGCAGATACTTCTCTTTTCTTGGATTGATTTCCATAGCAGAGACATCTAAAACACAGTCCCTTTAATTTTACAAACTTCACTCTTTCAGTGATTGTCTTTTCCATGAAATTTTGACATGTCTGAATGTTGTGATTTAATCTTCCACAGAATAACATTTGTTTGTTTCTGTTTTCTCTTCTGTGCTGCTTGCAAAATGCGTTTGCCCCAACACTGCTAGCCTTATGAGCTTTGTTTTCTCTGAAGCATTTGCTTTAAGCGCATGTAGCGACGTCACTAGGGTTATATGCTATTTTTGCCTCTCTTGTGACAAAGTCAACAAAGTTACTAAATGTTGGAAATGAACCACACTCCTCTTCAATCTGAATAACTTTCCTATTCCATCTTGCTGTAAGCCAATCAGGAGCTTGCTTCCATGGCAGCCAGTTCTGCTGCCTCTTCTTGCCTTTTGACAGACAGCTTACTTGAGTTGCTTGAATGCGCACTACTTGACTGTTTGGAACTTTGGGAGTTGTTGAAGTGCACAAAGAACCAGCTTCTGTGCAATACTTGTTTTATAGATGCATCAAGAGCTCTTTTGGCTTGGTTAGCAGCAGTTTTTCCAGTTGTCATAACCTGAGCTTGAAACGAGAATGAAGTCTGTTCATCTTTTCTTGACGCAGCACTTGACCCTTTTCATTGAGTTTTTTCTGTCTTGCACTTTTCCTAAAGCCTTCTGCTGAAAAAGCTTCACTTGTGGTCACCTCTTTATGATTTCCTTCTGTGTTGCAACTTCACAGCTTCAGTGTCACAGTCTTCCTGCATGGCCATGTCATTGTCCATTTTGTTTAGATCCTTTGGGGTTAATTGTTTAACTTTAGCTTAATTATCTTTACATTAGAAGTATGTAGATTTAGCCTAATTTAAACACACACCCTTTAAATGTGTTCATAAACTTAAATTATTTCTCTAGTTAAAGATCAACTTAGTTGTGCAGTTACAAACACCTTAATCTGAATAATAAATCTTTCAACTATTACAAGACAGAAACTATTTCCATGTAAAACCAAATCACAAACTTCCCTTTTCGGTACCTTGGTTACCCTTAATAAAACCAACAAACAAAAACACTCGTATCTGTCTTAAGTTAGCTGAATCAACTTCCTTGAATGAGATAAAACAAAATGTATATATTTTTCTTAACTTGAGTTTAACTTTTAACATGTGTACACCTGACTTGTATGTATACTGCAGCATGTTACCCTTCAAGCACTTATTGAGTCCCTTAAAGCTTAGCAAGGTTAATTCACCTCTTCACATTTAACTTAATTTAAACGTGTTACTTGGTGGCAAATTAAGCCCGCTGCACTCCTGGACAACAGCTGCTTCTGGTTTGGCTAATTCCTGCGTGCAGTCGGCCTTTCCCTGATGCAATAGAGCGACGTCACCCATTAACGAGCTGCTCGTTGTCGGCTCTGCAGCAGCTGCAACCTCCGCTCCTCTCAGCACTTCTCCAGCCCGAAGCAGGCGTGAGTTCTGCTGTTACTCCTCCCGAGTTAATCAAGGCTCAACGTCGTTCTTTTGGTTTCAACAGACCATTATTGCGGACAACATGTCTTTACATGTCTTAGAAAATGCCCTTAAAATCCGTCAGAACTAAGAGGAAACAGAAATCCGAATTAGAGATATAATGGTTTACATGAATAAAGACAAGCAAAACAATAAAACCGTAACGTCATTGGCCGCACAACTCCAGAGGAATAAAGATTCTTTATACAGCTTGTTCCCAAAAAACCCTTGTTTTCGGGTAAAACTTTTGCTACAACAGTCCAGTGATGCTCTTTAGTCAAACAAATCAAACGTCCTCTTCCTCTCCCCACTGGCGTCCCACCCTTCTATATCCAATACATTCCTCAATTTCTACCTCCATTTCCACCAGAACCATTCACATACCAGTTTATGCCAAAATCCGCCTTTTCCAAATCCGATATAGTTTATGTTTTTTTTTTCCGCGCAGCTCCAAATCCAACCTATTCACCAACTCTGCACACACGCTTTTCTATTGTTTTGCGTCTTTAATTCCTACTTCCGGTTTGGAAGATTTTCAACATAAAAGCCCGCAAATACATATAAAATAGAGAACGGTATATTAACATTTCAAAGTAGTTTTTAAATGTCTTTTAAACATATTAAACATATTCGGGGCAGAACAAAGATCTAGAGAGAGTAAAGCAATTAAAATTCTTAGGAGTATGGTTTGATGAAAAACTATCCTGGGAAGTGCACATAGATAAGGTTTTTTGAAAATGTAAAAAGATACTTAATATATTGAGATGTTTAATTGGGTATGAATGATCAGATAGGAAAGCTAAGATTAGTTTATATAAATCTAATTAGATCTACAATTGATTATGGAAGTATAGTGTATGGATCAGCATCGGAGAACGTACTTAAAAAATGGGATATCAACATATCAAGGATTGCGCTTAATAACAGGAGCAATAAGGACAACTTCAACATCAGCTTTACAGGTGGAAGTGGGTGGAAATGCCGTTAGGACTGAGAAGAATACATACTGTCATTAAAATTCCTGGGTTAATTTGCCAAGGCACAATCAAATCCATCCTACAAAGGTTAACTTTACATTCCTGCAGTGAAAAAGAAGGTTCATAATAAGTCATTTGGTTGGACAATTATTCAGAAAGCAACAGAATTAGATTAAATCATTTGAAATATTAGTCCAACAGTACCATTATTAATAACACCACCATGGATCTACCTGAAACAATAAGTAGATTTAACAATATTGGAAAAGAAAAATGAGATAAAATGTATATATGTAATTCTTTAATAGTGGAGGAATATATAGAACAGTTTGTATAAAGGTTATGTAAAAATGTCATACGGATGAATCAAAAAAATCAATTAGACAAACTGGAGTAGGGTGTAATAATTCCAGAGTTTAAACTGCATATAGGGAAGAAATTAAATGAAGGAATATCTGTTTATACGGCAGAAATGATTGCATTATTAGGTGCTGTAGAATGGATTGAGGAAGTGAGACCATTAAGAGCTGTCATATGTTCAGATTCAAGTTCATCATTGATCAGTTTAAAAAGAAATCATTCAGAAAGCCGTCCAGATATCTTATAGTAATTCAACAAATATTATATCATATTAGAGATGGGGTTATCAGCTGTGTTTCTTTGGGTTCCTGCACATATAGGAGTGAAGGTAATTAAATGGCTGATAAGAAAGCTAAAGAGTCGATAAATAAAGTAAGAGTGATTAAGAATAGACATGGTAAATCAGAGGTTCAAAGTATTATGCTGCCATCTTGTGGTCAAAATAATACCCGTTTTTATGACAAAATGACATCTTGATGAAAATTAATTGACTTTCTTTAGGGTTTACACAATTGGTCCAAGAGACTTTTTGTAGGGACTGAGAAGTTACATCTGCTTACCAAGTTTTCATAATTCTCAGAAAAAGCATGGCTTGGGGCTTACTGATTTAATGCGTTTTTAATGGTTTTCCACCAAAACCTTATTTTTACAATGTGACAGCTCAGGCAAATATGCATATTTCACAAAACTTTGATAACTTTTAACCCTCAAGGGTCTCATCTCCACGCTGAAAAAATTTGAAAGTGGGGGAAGCTTAAAATGCCTAGGACTAGTTCGTTAAAGTTCGAGGCAAAAACCGTCAATATTTTACCTTTGACCCAAATGGCAGGCTTCTGTGGGTTTAGAGCATACCCACAATAGACTTTTTTCATAACTTTAAAAAAGCTACCTAGGTAAAAATTTCAACTTTCTACACTTGTTCCGGTTGGCCCAACTCACTCTAGTTGGCGCTGTTGAGCGGGTTTGCCACGCCCGCTTTCAATTACACTAAAATCATGCATTTCTCACGGGGGACAATTTTGGGCAAAGTTTGGTGAGTTTTTCATGCATGTTTAGGCCTCCAAAAAGCCGTTTCAAAAGTCCCAAGAATAAATAAATAATAATAATTAAAGCCGCAAGCGGCGATGAGCTGCCCTCGCAGCCAAAGCACGCTGGGTACGCGCACCGCCTGCCGCCAGCAACCGCAGACAATGTCACGCATTTTTACGCGCACTCCACCGGCAATTCACACGAACCCGTTCGGCAGTGAAATCAGGTGCAGATCGGTTGATGCAGCAAGGGATACAGCCGTTTGAAATGATATGCATTTGGCCAACCGGGCCGGACAAATCGTTTGGCGGGCCGTACGTTTGACACCCCTGGTTTAACATTACCTTTACTGGTTGAAATGCAGTTCAAAGTCTTCAGCTGATCCAAATGCGTCAGCAAGAGTTATGGGATAGTTTCCTGCCAAAAGGTTGTAAACAGAAAGGTGGTTGCACACAAATAA
>NW_023396683.1:10000-195819 GCF_011125445.2 Fundulus heteroclitus | reverse complement strand
TTTTTCTCATTTGAAATGTTTTTGAGTAAGCCTGGTAGCAGGCTATCATGTTAGCGCCTGCTACCATGATAGCCTATATGCTGTCATGGTAGCAGGCGCTACTTTATTAACATGTCGGCCACCAAAATACTCTTACCTTGACTTGATGTCGCTGGAATTGGGTCAGGATGTTCTTCGGTTGTGCCCTTTCCTCCGACAAAATGCTTGCTACATATGTACTTGAATTTGGTAACTTTTTTCTGGGTTGAACTGTTGTGTAGGCCGACCGCCCCGGTGTTCCAAGCGTACACATTTCTCCTTGGCAGTCTTGAAGAAAACATCCTTCATATGCGGCCGATCAGCGTAACTCGAGTCGCTGTTGCACGTTCCATAGCAACAATGTTTAAAAACCATGGTCTTAGATTTGGAAAAAGCATTTGTTTACCGAGTAAAACCAAGGGTAACGCACGTCTCTTTTACAGCGACACAGCGGCGGACTATGCAAGCATGCCCTACTGCTTACCACGTGATGTGACGTCATCGTGACGTTGTGTTTCTAAAAATAGCTCGCGCGCGGTACCGCATTGACGCGCCCACTCGGGGGCTGTTGGACGCATCGCTTCATGCCTTTGCCCTTGGGGGTCAAGGGAAATCGGCCGTGTCCTGTCCACCCTGGTTCAGGCACGCCGTCAAGTGTGGCTGGCTCAGTCTCCTTTGACTGAAGCCTGTAGTCGGACCCTGATGAGCCTTCCAGTGGTTCCGGGGGAGTTGTTTGGCTCTGCTGCACTTGCAGCCTTGGAGCGGTCGGCCCAGGCTTCCCGTACCAAGCAGCAGTTGGCTGGCCTTCATCGCAGACCATCGCGGCATCCTGCTGCGGGTGCCTCGGCATCTCTTTCACGCACATATGTTGCTCGGACTACACCCCCCATGGGGCCGCCGCGACCTGCTGCGGCACCTACTGCAGCGCCTACTGCAGGACCTGCTCGGGTCGCTTCCCGACCCGGACAGTTTCCTCGGCGGCCCTCCCGCCCTCTTAAGGGCAGGGGGTCTCGGAAATGACATCACCGAGCTGGCGGTGGGACACTTTACCCCGGACCAGCTCAGTTGTTGGGCCGCTCTCGTTCCCGATCCGTGGGTGGTGTCTACAATTACCCGGGGTTATGCGCTACAGTTCCGCCGCTGCCCCCCAGTTCCTGGTCGAGTCAGGATGACGGTGATTCACGGCCTGGAAATGGCTCAGACTCTGAGCCAAGAGATAGGCGCCTTGCTGGCCAAGGGTGCTATACTGCCTGTCGAGCCCCTGCAGGATCCAGGGGGCTTTTACTCAAAATATTTTTTAGTCCCAAAAAAGACTGGTGGACTCCGCCCAATTTTGGACCTGAGAGGTCTGAATGTTTTCTTGAAGGCTATCCCTTTCCACATGTTGAGCGTCAGGGATGTGCTTCAGGCAGTCTCCCCAGGCGACTGGTACACCTTGGTCGACTTGAAGGACGCATACTTTCATGTCCCGATTGCACCGCATCATCAGCAGTTCCTCCGCTTTGCGTTTCAGGGCAAGCATTTTCAGTTCAGAGTCCTTCCGTTCGGCCTCTCCCTGTCCCCACGTGTGTTCACGCAGTGCGTAGCTGCGGCCCTGTGTCCTCTGCAGGCCAAGGGGCTGAAGATCCTGCCCTACTTGGACGACTGGCTCATCTGTGCGCCCACAGAAGCTCAAGCCGCTGCAGACACACGCACGCTGCTCGATCATATAGAGCTGTTGGGTCTTCCTGTGAACTGGCAGAAGAGCAACTTGGTTCCATCTCAGGTGGTCACGTTTCTCGGCATCACGATGGACTCCTTAACCATGACTGCTCGACCATCGCCTCAGCGTGTCGAGAGCATTCTGCAGATGCTGCCCGCTTTTCTGCCCGGCCATGCACCCCCCTTTATTCTCTATCTTCGTCTATTGGGCATGCTGACTGCGGCTGCTGCGGTAACACCCCTGGGGCTGCTGTCTCTGCGACCACTGCAAATGTGGCTCAACAGCCAGAGGCTGGACCCTTCTCTTACGCCGCACCGTCGCAAGAGGCTGCGGGTGTCCTCTTATTGCCTCGCGTCACTAGCTCAGTGGCGGGATGCAGCATTTATGACCCGGGGGGTTCCACTGGGCTCTCTGCCGTCTCGACGGGAGGTCGTCTCTACCGACGCATCCACCACAGGGTGGGGGGCGTCGTGGCAGTGGCAGATTGCCCGAGGGACATGGTCTCCGCAGGAAAAGCGGCAGCACATCAACGTCCTGGAGCTAGAGGCTGTGCGGCGGGCGTTGCAACACTTCCTCCCAGGCCTGCGCCACAGGCATGTCCTGGTGCGGTCGGACAATACTTCGGTGGTGTTTCATATCAACCATCAGGGGGGAACACGGTCGATAGCCCTGCTGAGGCTGACCCAGAAGCTCTTGACTTGGGCGGCCCCTCTTTTCACCAGCCTCAGAGCAGCCCACATTCCAGGGGTCCAGAATGTTCCGGCCGATATTCTCTCTCGAGGACGCCCACCACAGGGGGAGTGGAGGCTCCATCCGGAGGTAGTGGAGATCATTTGGCAGAGGTACGGAAGGGCGGCTGTAGATCTGTTCGCATCCAAGGAGACAACACATTGCCCCCTGTGGTTCTCCCTGGCAGACAGTGCCAGTCCCCTGGGTCAGGATGCGCTGGCACACGACTGGCCCAGGGTGCTGCTCTATGCGTTTCCGCCACTTCCCCTGATAGGCCCAACGCTCCTGAGGGTCCTTCAGGAAGGGCATCAGGTCGTTCTGGTCGCCCCCCGGTGGCCAAGGAGGACCTGGTTTCCACTGCTGCACAGGCTCTGTTGCAGCTCTCCGATGCCTCTTCCCCGCAGGAAGGACCTCCTGTCACAACTGGGTGGTCAGATCCTGCATCCCAACCCCAGTCGCCTCCATCTCTGGGTTTGGCCGCTACAGGGCCCGGCATGTCCTTCTCTGAGTATGACGGAGACATCGGGCATACAATGACTAATGCCAGGGCCCCTTCCACACGACTGGTGTACACTCATAAGTGGAAAGTTTTTAGCAGCTGGTGTCAGGCAAGACATGAGGACCCGGTGCACTGCCCTGTTTCTGTTATTTTGACCTTCCTTCAAGGACTGCTCTCCCAAGGTCGGTCTCCTTCCACTCTGAAAGTTTATGTTGCTGCCATCTCTTGCTGGCATTCAGGGATGAGTGGGGAAACGGTTGGCCGTAACAAAGATATTTCTTTGTTTCTGAGAGGCGCCCGTCGCTTGCGCCCTCCCACACGCCCTGTTGTGCCCGTGTGGGACCTCTCCCTTGTCCTCGCCGCCCTGCGATCTCCTCCATTTGAACCATTGGCGGAGGCGAGCCTTGAGTGCGTGTCAAAAAAGACAGCTTTTCTCCTCGCCATGGCTTCAGCAAAACGGGTGGGTGAGCTCCATGCGTTGTCTGTTCATGAGTCTTGTTGCCGCTGGAACCCGGCTGGTTCTGGCGTCACACTCTGGCCTGACGCTGCTTTTCTTCCCAAAGTGGCCTCTACTGCGAGCCATGCTGTGCCCCTCCAGCTTGCTCGCCTTGATGCAGGTGGGGCCGATGAGCCTCTCTGCCCTGTTCGGGCACTAGAGGCATATGTCAGACTCACAGCTTCCCTCCGGCAGTCTAATAGTCTGTTTGTTTGCTATGCTGGGCCCCGCAAGGGGCAGGCCCTTTCTAAACAGCGTCTGGCACGTTCGATTGTGGACGTGGTAGAACAAGCTTACGTTCTACAGGGCCGCCAGCCCCCTGCTGGTGTACGATGCCATTCCACCAGGAGCATTAGTGTGTCATGGGCCGCCATGACTGGGGTTTCTCTGGAGGCTATTTGTGCAGCAGCCTCTTGGTCATCCCCGAATACCTTTGCTAGGTTTTACAGGGTTAACCTGGCTGCCCTTCAACCAATGGAGGCGATCCTATCCCAAGGACCACCATCATCCCAGTGAGGTGGGCATGTTTTTTTTTCTGGGGTCCTCTCTTTTCCATGTGTGATTCCTCAGGACTCTGTTGGTAATCGTCATCCAGTGCTTTAAGCACCGCCTCTGGCGGTCAGTAGGGATGAAATAGAATGAAAGTTACGACTGTAACTACGGTTCTATGAATCCCAGATGACCGCCAGAGCGCTCGGTCCCTCGGAATCATCGTGTTGTTCGCGAGAAGATTAAGGGACTGAGCTGTCGCTGTCACGTGACTATATGGGCTCCGGAGTCACCGGGGGTCACACGTGACTATGTTGGTATAAGATTCTCGACCTGTGCATGCGCAAGAGTGATCATTCAGTGCTTTAAGCACCGCCTCTGGCGGTCATCCGGGATTCATAGAACCGTAGTTACAGTCGTAACTTTCGTTATTTAGTCCAAAGCTCTGAGCTGCCCTCAGGTCTTCAGGAAGGCTGATCCACAGCTGAGGGCCGCAGGTGGAGAAAGTCTCCTCATGGTAGGTTCTAGTTCTCACAATGAGCCACCAGAAACACAGAGACCCACTGAGAACAACTGAGCCAGGATGATGGAGAACATGTGAGCCCAGCAGCAGAACATGGGACCAATGTTCAGTGATCAGTGACTGAAGGAGCAGAACTTTAACCAGACGCCATGTTTCCTTAGAGATAAGCCTCCATGCAGGCTGCTGCTTTAGCTTGAAGATGAATCCAGAACAATGTGAGCTGAAACTCTGTTAAATGATCCATGTTTAGAACATTCTGGCTCTGAGATCCACTGTTCTAGCAGAACCCTGAGCCAGACTAGAAGACAGCAGCATTTTAAACAGACGCCAGAGCCATCAGACTTAAATATCCAGCAGCAGCAAGTGATCATGGATGGATTTATGTTCAAGGAGAGTTTATTGTTGGCTGCTAATCTCCAAGCTCTAGTGCCCCCCCCCAACCCTAAGCCCAGAACATCTTCATCAGCAGCCGCCACTGCTGAGAACCACACCTTGATCTGGACCTTCACACGTCATGATAACATGTTCTGGTTCTGCTGGCTTTAACTCTTTAAATCAGTTCTACTGGATCACATATCAGACATCAGTTCATCATGTTTCTGGCACTTTTACATTCAGGGACATTCATTTTCTACATTTGATCATTTATTTGTTCATGTTTCAGTTTTAACCTGCATCCTGGTGGCTTCACCTCACATCTTCTATTCTTTATTCAGATTGAAGGACTGCAGTTTGTCAGAGATCAGCTGTGAACATCTGGGTTCTGCCCTGAAGTCCAACCCGTCCCATCTGACAAAACTGGTCCTGAGTCACAACAAAGACCTGAAAGATGGTGGAGTGAAGGAGCTCTGTGGTTTCCTCCAGACTCCCCTCTGCAAACTACAGACATTGAGGTCAGACTCCATGTTTTAGTTCTGATATCTGTGATGTGAAAGTTGTGTTGACACTAAACTGCAGACATCTGGCTGATATTCTACTGATCCACACTGAGGATCTTCATGGTAAAGTCTGCTTTCTTCTTCACTGCTTTGCTCCACTTAAAGTTTCTTTCTTTTTCTAACTTCCTGTCAGCATTTATTCAATAATCAGCAGAAAACATCAAACAATGAGCTGAATTTCAGTTTAGAGTTGCAGCTTTTATCCAGAACTGAGGAAGAGAGAAGAAATAAAATGCTGATGTTTCATTTATTTGAAGGTTTTTCATCTCTTTAAACCTTCATCAGGTCAGTTTTTCTCCATTTTCTACAGGATGATGTTAAAATAATTGAATAAGTGGATGTAATTGAGCTGAAAAGCAAAGTTCAGATCTTCTATTGTAATAAATCTTTGCTGAGTTTGTTCCTGGACTTGGAGCCAGTTTTTAATGTTGTCTCTCTGTGTAACTGAGTCTGAGCCCTGATCTCAGGTCAGAAGCGGACAGCATTGGGACCCCCAGTGTGTAGAAATGCCCCTCATGTGAAGCGGCTCAGAGGGGATTCAAGCCAGTTTAGAAAAGTCAATTTCAGCTCCTGGAATCTGTGTGACAGGAACAAATCTAAAATCCCTGATTGATGCTTCAGCACTTTTAGAAGCTCTGCAAGGATTTTACTGACTAAAAGACTCAGACACAACATGTCACAGTAGCAGGTTCTGCTTCTGGGAGCTTCAGCTCCTAAAGTCAGTTTACATGAAATATTCTCCATCACATCATGTTTTTATGGCTGTGGAATCATTAAAATAGTCCATTTATCTGCATTAATCTCCATTTGCTCATAGTTCCTCCACTAAAATCTTTCTTATCAACAGCCAACATCTTTTATAAACTCTTATTTTTCCCCTTACTGTAGAGCGTGGATGTTGGGCTTCACCTTGTGGATGAAATGATGTGTAAAGGCCAGTTTAAGTAGCAGCTTGAGGGCTGCGTAGATGGAGCTCAGAATAATACGTGTGCCCACATCGCCAACTTACCGGGGATCAAATGAAGGAGTATGGTAAACTCAATAAGCTAAACACAAAGGCAGAAAATCAAGACAACAAAGAGAATGGTCTGTTTCTGAGGCTGAAGGAGAAACAGTTGTGATGACAGAGTTTAAAATGGTCTTAAACGGTCAAAGAGGGTGTGTCCTTTGGTAAGTGGAATCTGATCAAACTTACTAAAGAAATCAACTCACTGGTTGGAAAAGTGAGAAATGTCCTAGGTGAGAATGTGAGGGGGAGAATGTTAGATAACAGGAAATATGTGTGCGGTTTTATTTCAGGTTATTTCTCCTGATGTTGATGACATTAAATCTAATTTATCAGGAGGGAAAGTAGTTGAAGTCAAACGGTTGAAAAGAAACAAAAATGGAGAAAGGAGTGATAGTTTTTCTATCATGCTAAAGATTGAAGAGAAAACTCTAGCAGACAAAGTGTTTGTGGGATAAATGAGTTCTGATGTTAAACCATTTATTACTCCACCACTGCGGTGCTTTAAATATCAAAGATGTGGACATGTGGCGGCAGAATGCATGGAAACAGAAGTGTGGGAGATGTGCTGGCGATGAGTATGGAAATGTGAGGAAGGAGCTCCTTTGAGATGTTGTAATGGTGGAGGTGGACATAGTTCAGGTTTCAGGGGATGTGTAGCTAGTAAAAGAGCTGTGGAAGTACAGAAAGTTAAAATCACTGCTGGGATCACTGATGCAGAAGCAACTAAAAAAGTGCCTGTTCCACCAATAAATGCCCATAAGCCATCTTAGATCTTAAATCAAAGTCTGCTAACATCTTCTCTGGGTTTTCTACCTTCACATTCCTCTCTCCAATCATCACCAGGGTTACGTGTTCCACAGATTATTGTGACCAGGTGAGCAGCAATCACTTTAATGCGGTACCGCGCGCGAGCTATTTTTAGAAACACAACGTCACGATGACGTCACATCACGTGGTACGCAGTTGGGCAAACTCCGGAAAGCCGCCGTTGTTTCGCTGTAAGAGACGTGCGTTAGCCTAGGTTTTACTCGGTAAACGACTGCTTTTTCCAAATCTAAGACCATGGTTTTTAAACATTGTTGCTATGGAACGTGCAACAGCGACTCGAGTTACGCTGATCGGCCGCATATGAAGGATGTTTTCTTCAAGACTGCCAAGGAGAAATGTGTACGCTTGGAACACCAGGGCGGTCGGCCTACACAACAGTTCAACCCGGAAAAAGTTACCAAATTCAAGTACATATGTAGCAAGCATTTTGTCGGAGGAAAGGGCACAACCGAATAACATCCTGACCCAATTCCAGCGACATCAAGTCAAGGTAAGAGTATTTTGGTGGCCGACATGTTAATAAAGTAGCGCCTGCTACCATGATCGCATATAGGCTATCATGGTAGCAGGCGCTAACATGATAGCCTGCTACCAGGATAGCTTACTCAAAAACATTTCAAATGAGACAAACATTAAACATATACCCATTCCTGGACGGTGATTGCAAAAAAAAAAAAAAAAAAAAAAAAAAACGGCCGACGCTGCCATGATCGCCGCGCAGGAAAAAAAAAACAAAGCTTACCGTTCATCAACTCGGCCAGTTTTCCAGTCTTTTTAAGCCCTCGAACCTCAAGCCATCGTTTGAGCTGAAGGTTGGTGTGTTCTTCGACAGTGCGACCAGTAATCCGTGTGCCTGGGACATCGTCTTGGGAAAGTTTAACGGCTGTAAAGTCGGTCATATCTGTTATCCGTGCGTTCTCTCCTGTATGCTTTCTCTCCTGTATGCCCTACCTAAGCGGCAAAAGGGGCGTTGCTCTTGAGACGGTGACGTCACGTGCGCGGTACCGCATTGCTGCAAACAGTCAAACACACTCGTGCGTAATGCTGCTGGCTGGATGCATTGGCACTGCTGGAAGTGCAGATGGAGAATTGAGGAAACGCGCTTTCAGGGATCAAAGATTTCCTGGCCAATAATGAGGACTGGCCAATATCCTGCTTCTGACTCCCAGCATGCATTGTGCTGTTCCCCACAGGGGAAAGTGGCTCCACCTCCCTGTGAGGAGGTGAAAGGCAGCTCTCCAACCCCCAGAGAGCAGAGAAGGAGGCTTTCTGCTCACACCCAGGCAGTGCTCACTTTTTTAGGGGGGGGGGGGACCTCTCTCCTCTGAATGTGGATCTGAACCCACAGCCACAGGGGAATTTCAACAAGGAGCACAGCGTGGTTTACTTTTTAACAACTTATTTTAACAGCTTCTTAACAACTTGATTTAATGTGGACAACATCTGAGCTTTTTCCTCTGATTTCCACATTTAATAAACGCCTCTCTGGGAAATTTTCCCAACGTTTCTTTGCTTTTTCTCCGTGGCTGCCACGTCACCATGATGAAAAAATGATCAGCTGACACATTTTCTACACATTAACATTCATGATGTGCTTTGCATCGAGCGTTTCTGCTTGAATCTGGGCATGTAGAGGGCAGAACCTGAGCCAGAACCTGGTACCAAATGTATCGCTACAGCTGGGATCTAGAAAGGAAAATGGCTGCTGCTGTGTCTGAGCATGGTTTGATTCATCTGAATATTTTTTACCATACTCCATTTTCTTTTTCTTGGCGTTCACTTTTAGTACGGATTCCACACAAAGTTTCTAAATGAGAGCCAGGACTGTAAAAACTGCTAAAAAAGTTTTAACTGTTGAAAGTTCTGATATTGTTGATTGTTGAAGAGCTGAAGTCAGCAGGTCTTTATTGAAGCAGCAGCTTGTTGTCATTAATATTAATGAGAGTTCTTTAACTGGTTCTGTTGGACTGTTAGAACCTGCATCCTGGTGGCTTCAGCTCACATCTTTCATTCTTTATTCAGATTGTGGGGCTGCAGTTTGTCAAAGATCAGCTGTGATCATCTGGTAATGGCGCTGAAGTCCAACCCGTCCCATCTGACAGAACTGGTCCTGATAGGAAACAACCTGAAGAAGTCAGATGTTCAGCAGCTGCAGGATCTTGTAAAGAGTCCAGACTACAAACTGAAAACTCTGTAAGTAGATGGTTGGAGTGAGTCCAGCTGCTGTCAGCAGAACTGTTCTGAACCCAGTTGGTAGCAAAGCAAAGATCCAGTGTTTCCAGTAAAGCTGCAGCTTCTCAGTGGGAGGAGAATGGTGACAGGCTTCCTGATTGGACACAAAGACAACAATGAGCCAATCAGAGGAGCCAGCAGCTTGTTGTGTTCCTGTCTTTGTGTCCATGTGAAGATGACTGTTGTTGTTGTGTTCATGTCTTCCAGCTGACAGCCTTCCACCATGTCTAGAGACAGTGGTCCTCATTCATCAAGCTGTGGAGCATCAGATCTGATCTCAGACTCTTTGTTCTCTCATTTCAACAGCAAACAGCTGATCAGTTTCATCTTAGTCACAGCTCTGAGATCAGTCTGACTGCAGCCTGCAAATCACTGATTTCACAGCCCATCATTCCATTTAGTCACCATGTGGTCTTTCTACAGAGCACAAGCTCTGCTGAAGTCCACTCAGCACATCTGGACATGTGTCCTTCTCTCACTAGTTTCATCCAGATGTGTTCAGGGACAGCCTCCATGTTTCTTAGTCAGCTGATGTTTTAGGAACAGATGTTCATGTTCAGCTTCCAGAGGCTGAAACACTCACTGATCTCCTCTGTTGCTCCTTCTTCTCTCTGCAGGTTTAGGTGGTGATCTTAGTAGAGGAGAGAAGCTGAGCTGTCCTGATGATCCAGAGGTTGAAGCTGCAGCAGTTTGACTTTAAAGAGACTCTGACTGGATCCTGATGATGAACTCTGACCTTAGAGATGTTGATCCTGTTTATCTGATCATGTCTGTCATTTAGTGTCTGATATTGTTTCTCTGTGGACCAATGAGGATCAAATGAAAACTAAGCTGCATTTAGTGGCTCCATGGAGTTTTGATCTGAATCTGATGAAACTGCAAAGTTGATCTTTTTTCTCTCTGCTTCATTTTCAGCCTTTAACCCAGAAATCTGAAATAAAGCTCAGCTCTAAAGTTTTCAGGCTGCATGTTTGCTTCGTTGTGATGCAGTTTCTGCAGGTTTTTCAGCATATTTTAGATGTTTTCTGCAAATGTTTGGGCAGCTCTGCTCCTTTTATCTGTTGCTGCAAACAGCTCAGTGAGTAAATGATGGTTTCTTCAATCAGAGGATGAAGCTTTTCTTCAGGATTTTACATCAAATCTTTTTAGTTCCTTCTTTCTGAAGGTAAAATCTAAAAGTGAGTAAAGATAAAGTTTGATCTGCTCCAGCTTTTCCTTTGGTGAGCATGGAAACACTTTCTGCAGCAGCTCAGAGACTTTCAGATCTTCTCTGGAGGGTTTTCTCTGTTCTTCCTGCAGAACGGTTCTGGTTCTGTTGGATCTGAGGATCATCATGTGGCTCTGCTCTGCTGAGGTCAGAACATAGATTTTAATCCTGTTTAGGGACTGTGGGGGTAAAACCTTCACCTGCAGCTCCTCATCAAGTCTACTGTGGACGTTGGAGAAGGAAAAGAGATTTTCTCTTTTCATCAGAAATTCAAACATGAATCATTTCCTTTTTTCTCGTTTCCTGGACATTTCAGACGGACCAGAACCAGAATCTACAGAACCTGGATCCTCAGATTGTCTCCCTGTTACATAAATAACTTTAGAACCTGAGAAAGACGACATCTGGCATCCAAGCAGACAGGCAGATAGATAGAAAATCATTTTAGATGTGTTGAATTTTAAAATTGGGTTAAAATGAGGAATTATTAAAATGATTCATGCATCAAACAGGGATTACTAGATTTAGTCAGAACTGAGTTTAAAAGCAGAAGTTTAACAAGTTATCTGGATCCTTTGGTTCAGTTTCTAGCTTTAAAACATCCATTAGAACCAAAGATCAGCAGGTGGTGTCTCACTTGATTCCCACTAAAAATCCCTGAGTGGAAATGAAAAGCTGGACTGTCAGTGTGGTTCAGTCAGAGCAGCTTTAGAGACCATTCCTCTGATGGAAGCGTGGGAACCTTAGAGGAACATTTCTCTGTTCATTTGTTCTGAAACATTTGTTCTCTGGATGTTTCCTCTGGTTTCCAGCCTTCATTCTGTCTCCATCAGGATAGGAGACCGGCAGGTGGCGCTGCTGAGCAGCTTCAGCTTTCTATGGAGCCACATTAGCAGAACCTTAATGGATCCAAACTGTTAGGCCAGATCCAGGCAGCCTTCGTGTTCTCTACATGATCTGGGATGAAGAGAAAAGCTCGGAGCACATTGTTGGAAACTGTGGCACAAAGAATGGAGTGAATCATTTCTTCATGTGCAGCTATGTACCTAGGATGAAACATCTGCTACAATTTGGCTAAATAGTTTTAGTCCCAGCAAATAAAAAATAAGCTGAGCCAGCAGTTTATGTCCGTAAACATGAAATGCTGCTACAGCCATGGAGAAACCTTTAGTAAGAGCTTCTCTGGTTTTCTAATCAACACTATACAGTGAGTTATTAATATGAACAGAAATATTGAGTCAAACATTCAGGAAGATGCTCACATGCATCTGTGAGAAAAGTTCCCACGCAGCGTCGTCTATGAAATGCAGATGAATGTCTTTGTCCTGACATCTTTTCAGCAGCTCACTGATGACACATTCTGGATCTGCAAGCCTGTTTCCAGAAGAAAAAACTAATAAATACATGAGAAAATATGAAAATAACAGAGAATTCAGCATTTCTGGACAGCATCTGAGGGTTTTCCATCTTTAACCACAGGTAATGACTTCTGCTCAGATTAATGAACGCACCTTTCTCCACCAGTTCAACAACATTAATGGTATTTCATGGCGGCAGCAGCTCCAGATACACCAGTTACGTCACATTTGCTTTGCTGGTTCTGGATCAGAGTAAATCTGCAGCTTTGAAGTTGCTACAGTCCTGATCAATGGAGAAAACAGAGGTCGTCAGTCAAGCTAATAGAACTGGAACAAAATGCAGATTATGTCAAAGAAACTCAGGATCCCAACATAGTCCGTGGGCCAGAATCTGTAGGACGCTTCCTTAAGAAGTTTCCTATGAACTGTCAGGGGGCAACTTTCTTCCACCGGGAAAAGTTGCTACACATAGCAGTGATCTCAAAACACCAACGTTCCCACGTTTTCACTTGCACATCAATAAGTTATAGCCGATAAAAAAATCTAAACTGTGGCGCTCCGGTCCAAGAGGTCACGTGATTCGATTTTTGCTGCTCAGCCAATCAGATCGCTGTATTGTCAGCTGTGCGCGTTCACCAGTTCATCATGGCTGCTCTCGTAAGATGTTTGTATGCGTTTGTTTCCAGACGAAGAAAGCCCAATAATAGCATTTTCTGGCGCCAGCTGGCAGAGATCTTGATGGCAAGAAAAAATAAATAGCCCAAAATTAAAAATAAAATGAAGAGTTTTTCTTCTGCTTTGTTGAAATGTTGTTGAACGGTTTGTGTTAAACTTCTATTGACAAAACAGTTGTTTTCTTTTATTTTTATAATACCAAATAATGTCTTTAATAAAGGAAAAGGTCAACCAGCAGAAGTTCTCCATTAAAACAGTTTGTGTTAAACTTCTGTTGACAAAACAGTCGTTTTCTTTTATTTTTATAATACCAAATAATGTCTTTAATAAAGGAAAAGGTCAACCAGCAGAAGTTCTCGAATAAAACAGTTTGTGTTAAACTTCTGTTGACAAAACAGTCGTTTTCTTTTATTTTTATAATACCAAATAATGTATTTAATAAAGGAAAAGGTCAACCAGCAGAAGTTCTCCATTAAAACAGTTTGTGTTAAACTTCTGTTGACAAAACAGTCGTTTTCTTTTATTTTTATAATACCAAATAATGTCTTTAATAAAGGAAAAGGTCAACCAGCAGAAGTTCTCCATTAAAACAGTTTCCTGGGTCTCTGCAGAGATCATGTGGAGCCGTTTCTGACTGAGACTGCGTTCAGAAAATGAAACCATAACCTGTCCAGGCTGCCACAGGTCCTGCTTCCATTTTTCTTCTATTATTTTAAAGATGTTCACATGAACAGAGAAGCTCATTGCTATTCTTTCCATCTGCCTGCATTTCTCCACATAGCGTCCTTCCATCGGTGCGCAGTGCTGCGGCACATGGCAGCTGCCTTTGGGACCATGATGACAGACTAAGAATGAGCGCAGTTATTTTAGTTTTCCTCAATAACACTGCATGTGTTTGGAACCACGTTTCTAGTTTCCCCTATGAACAGCACCCAGATTCTCTGACCTGCACTCTATCAAATACTTCACAGAGAGAAAATAGTGTCTTAATTGGCAACAGTGTATGGTGCAAATAGAGTGCGTAACTGAGCACAATCGCAAGGCTAAGAGAACTACAACTAAAATTTAAATGCATGGATGATCCAGTTAACAGAGCAGCAGTAAGAACAATCAGAGTCCTGATTTTTTTGGTCTTAACCAGCGGTGAAAGTACGAAGCAGGAGGCAAAGGGGGAGAGCAGCTCCCAGATAAATCCTTCATTCAGAACCAGTCATGGCTGCACGCTGGATCACTTCTGCTAACCAGATACAGTCTAAAACGCCAATTAGTCTCTTTAGACGTTTTCTTCTCATTTGTTCTGCATTTTTTTAACTACATGCGCGGTGTTTCTGTGCTTCACCGCTCTTACTGCCCCCCCTCCCCTCCTAGGAGCCAGGTGCTTTTATCAGCGGCCAGCCTTTAAAATGTGAATCACTACATTTAATGTCCTTCCACTCGTACCAAAATGTCCCAATTAAAATCAGTAGGAGAGTCAGTAGCTGTGTTTCATGCTCTTTTGTTTCTAACCACACAGAACCAGCGGTGCTTCGGTGGGCGTGGTCCCTTGAGTTTGAATTCAGGTGCGCAAAACTACGTTACATGTACTTTAGGTGCGCACTTTTAAGGGTCATTTTAAGGAACTTGTAACATCAGGGGCTTCAGCTCAGACCCATTATTCCTTCTCTTCCCTCTAAAGGAGCCCTTTACAGTCTTCCTTTATGAATTTTCCTCACTGTTTATCCCTCACAGCCCATGAGGTTAAAATCCAGCAGCTGGATCAGCGTAAAGACGCAGCGTGAACCCCTGTGTGCTTTAAGTGTGGCAGCTGAGTGAAAAATGTTGGACCGTATAGGCTTGATGAAACTCTGCCTCATTCACAAATGAGACCAACATGGATAGAATAATGATAATCTGTAGTGTTTTCATTGCCTGGATGTGAATCTGATAATTCATATTGTGCCTTTTATAATCAACTACAATTATTTCTTAAAGTCAGGAAACAAAGATTTCTCTTCCAGGGTCCAGTCAGCCACGCCCCCCGAAAATTAACATAATCTCACTCTTAACTTTTGATAAAAATTGAGAGTTCTCGTCAGAATGAATATTTTGGCCGGTAAAAAATATGGGCTGCTTTAAGTCCATCAGGAACAAGGATTTGTTCAGTCCAAGTCCACCTACCCCACTCAGGATAGTACAAGCCAACGGCCTCCACACTAAATCAGTAGGACCACACAGGAACCTCTGTAGGAACTGGAAACGGAAAGCAGCCCCCCTGCTGCTGAGCTGGATCAGGCCCTGTCCTCCATCGTCCTTCACTCTGCGGCACCCAGTGCAGTTTGTCCCAGAAAGAGTCAACAAGAAGAGCCTGGATCTTTGACAGCAGGTCAGGTGGGGGGGTCAATACATGACAGGCGGTGCAATAAAGTGGATGAAACCAAATTATTGACAATTAGAACTCTGCCTCTGTAGGACATCTTTGTCAGAATCCACTTCCACCTTGTTAAACCACCTTTCACCTTATCTAGAACATTTTCCCAGTTTTTCAAACCAAAAGATTGATCACCCAGAAAAACTCCTAAATATTTAAACCCTCTCTTCTTCAGTCCTGGTTCTACAGGGATCATTTTCTCCCTGAAATCATCTGCAAGTGTTCAGCAAATGTTGCCACAGTCAGCTTCACTTTCTCCCAGCTTGGAGTCCCAGAAAATATTGCTTTCATGTGTGATTTCTGGGAATCTTCTGCTGATGTTTTTGCTGAAAGCCAAAGTTAAAGAAGATCCCAGTCAGAGCTGCAGGTCCAGTAAAGTTCTGCTCAGCAGACTGGTCAGCAGCTCAGCCCAGTCTGCTGAGGATCTGGAGATGTTGAGGCTCTCAGCAGCTTTAGGTGAGTCTGATTCCAGGAGATCTCCTCTCCAAAGTGTCTCCAAGTGTCCTGTCCTCCTGAGATGTTTCAGAGCAGCATCCTAACAGCACAGCTGAGGAAACGTGTTGCTTGGAGATGTTCAGCAAGGAAGCAGAGCCTGTGTGGAGGTGACTGCTGCTGCTGCTCTCACTTCTTCTTCTTCTTCTTCTTGCATCCACCTTGATGCTGCCAAGCCTCCTGTGGAGCTTGTGGCCCAGAAAGCAAAGCAACATGTTGGTTTTGCTGAATCTCCTCCAGCTGCAGCAGTTTTCCACCTTAAAGCTGCTTCAGGCCAGATGTGAGGGAAAGAGGAGCTGAAGAGTTCAGCAGATGTTAAAGCTTCATGTCTCCCAGCTCAGCTTCAGGCTGCTCTTCATGTGTCCCTGCAGGTGGCGCTGCTGCTCTCCCTCTGTGGGCCATGCAGCAGCGCCACCTGCTGTCCACACCAACTAACTGCAGCCAGCAATCCTTCCTGTCTGCATCTGCCTCTTCAGTTTGGCTTTAAAGCATCATGTGTGTTGCTGCTCTGCTGGAATCAGACAGGAATCATGGTGGAACGTTCACATCTCTGCAGGAAGCAACTAAAAGATCATCTGAACTGAACACAGGCAGAAAAAGATGGAAAAGCTGCAAAGATTCAGCAACTTGGCCATCAGGATTTCCCTGCTGGGACCTAGCTGACCTTTGACCTCCCAGAGCCCAGCATGACTGTGACTATTTAAAGGAGCAAATCAGTCATGTGTTGCTCAGATAGAAAAGTTCAAAAAGTTTCTGTGCTGACAGCCTGACAAAAGTCTTGAATCCCTCCTGATTGTGTTTTGTCTGAGAGAGAGAGCCAAGGCTGAGGAGCACAGAGAGCGCTAGGCAGAAAGGAAAGCTGCAGGCTTCAGTCGGGGAGTGGCTCTTGAAGGCTGCCTCTAGTCAGCCACATCTAGAAGGGAACATTTCTCTGTCTGCTTAGAGCACATTGAACATCTTCCACAGACTGCTACTGTTCTCTGTTTGATTCTGATGGCTTGTGGAGCCCTTCAAAGCTAAACATGATATCTGGCTTTAAAGTTCATGGCTTGAGATGGAAAATTGTGGCTGTGCTGCTCTTTTCTTCTTTTCACTTTCTTTGAGCCCATTTGCAGCTGCTCTTCTGCACTCATTGTCTTTGTGTGTTTTTGCTCCACTACGGCTTTCTGGGAACAAAGACTGATTCTTCAAACTTCTGCATGCTAAAGGCTCCAACTTTTCCACATGCAGAAGGTGACTTTCTATTTCTTGCAGAGATCACTTCTGTCCCTTGGCCCTGCAGAGCTGCCTGAAGCGCTGGAAGGACAATCATCAGGACGGCTTGGACCAAGGACAGGACCAAGGACAGGTAGAAGGGGAGGAGTACGGCAGCTCACAGCTGCCCCCCCCCCCACCATGTAGGTCAAGTTCAGCGCTGAGCAGCAAATCTTGTCCCTGGGTCCAGAAAAGAGCCAAAGTTGTGCTTTCAGCGCAGCATTTGCAGCGTTCTCAGTCAAGATGTGAGTCCAGACTCAGCGCACATCTGATCCTTGTTCAGCTTTGCAGATGAAAAAGTTAAAGGCCAAGCGAGCAGCAGCACAGATGAAGTCACTGCTAGAAAGTGGCTTCTAGTCACCAAGCTGCAGTGGGCTTCCTGAGCCCACCCGCTCCAGGGTGCCACTCCTCCAGAAAGAAGCGCCTGGAAGCCAAAGGTCTTTAAAGGAAACTCTGCTAGGACTGTAAACTTGTAAAGTGCAGTAGTGGCCCATTGTCTGCTTCTGAAGCTTCTGCTTTAATGAGCCAAACATGGAGCACGCTACCTTGATCCACAACACAAGCATGGCTGCTGCTTCTTCTCTGGCTTCTGCTGCTTTCTGCTGGGCTCTGATGACTGCAGCTCTGTCATGTCCTCACAGTCTGATCTCTAAATGATCAACAATGACAAGCGCTCGGCTCTTTGGCCAAATCTCCATCTGGCTTCATGTTGAGCTGCTGGAAGTGGGCTAGAAAAGCTGAAGGATGGAAACATTTCTCAGAGCCTCCCTCCATGTTGCTTTGCTGGCCATTCTACAAGCTGCCAGCTTGCAGCTTCCTCTGACTCCCACCAGCAGAGATTTCTAGTTGCTGCATTAAAGATGGACTTTTCTCTGATATTAGGGCTGCTAGAGCTGCAGCTCTTCTCTTCCTAAAATACAGCAGCTTCTGCTGCTAGCAAAGTTTTCACAGCCTCAAAGCTGAGCACATTCATTTTCTCTGGCTTTTCATCCACACATCAGCTGCTCAACATCCATCAGCTGCTGCAGAGTCCTGCTAGCAAACTGACTTCCACTACAGGCCCCTACAGGCTAAAGTATTCACACCCCATTAAAGTCCTTTTAGCAGCTGACCACCACAAACTCTGCTGATTTTACTGCCATTTGATTTGGCAGATCAACACAAAGCAGCACATCCAGGCTCATTAGTGGAAACTTTTTCCCCCTGAATAACTCCATCTAATAAAAGTGAAGATGAAATGTGCTGCAGATTTCTTTGAAGACTCATTAGTTTGAAACAGTCCAAGAAGAAAAGCTTGGATTTTCTCCATTGCTGCATCAGAGCAAATGTTCTTCAGCTATAACAGCTTTGAATCAACTTTAAAGCTGAAAACTAAAGAGATCACCAAGAAGTTAATTGATGTGTTTGTGGACTGAAAGCCAGCAGATCAGATTCCTCCTGTAAAGCCTTTAGAACGGCAGCAGAAAGAGATTCTCCAAAACTTTCCCACCTAGAAACAAACAACTAGTTTCCTTTTTCTCCACTTCACCATGATGAGCTACTTTGTCTCCATGTGTCACCTAAAATGCCCAGAAAAGCCACTAAGTCCACGGTTAGGGCTGCAGTTAGATGTGGGGGAGCATCAGGGAGAAAAGGCTCAGAAGGTCATAAATTAGGCTCAGAAATGATGGATTTGATCTGGGGCAGATTTTGAATCCATCAAGCTGTCAATTCAAAGTTGACAGAAAGGACTTGCTGTATTTTGTTGCCTCCAGGTTAGGGATGAGTCTCTGCCTCCAGCCAAGGAGTTCACATGATCTTTGGTGTCTTGTTCCTGTGTGATGGCAGCATGGAGCAGGATGAAGGGCAGACAGCTGGAGGCTTCATCCGCACTAATCAGAATCATCTGCTTTACTGCCAACCTTTGAGCAACAAAGCAGCAATCTGACTTTGCTTCCACTTTGCTCTCAGTCTTCAGACGTTTTCAACAGAAATCTAAAGAATTTGGTGGATTTCTTCTAGTTTTTGTCACATGGAAACTTTTCAGATCATCAAATGAATTTTAATGTCAGACAAACAGAACCTGAGTAGATCCAGAAAGTTATTCTTGTGTTTCTTCTGCTTCAAGCCTTGGCGGCAGCAGCTGCCATCAAGTGGTTCTGAAAACTGCTAATCAGTCTTTTCCATCAGCTGGACCAGTTTGGACCCGCTCTGCTTTGCAGAACTTTTTCATTCAGACACACTGGAGGCTTTTCCAGTATGAACAGCCTGTTTAAGGTCAGGCCACAGCATCTCAGTCAGCTTTAGCTCCAGACTTTGACTAAGCCACTCCACAACCTTCATCCCTGGCTTTGCTGCTGAGCTTTGGATCATTGTCCTGCTGCAGAACCTCAGTCAGCTTGAGTCTAAGGTCCAGAACTGCTTGCAGGACTTTCTTCTCCAGGATTTTCTGTCAAAGAGCAGAATTCATGCTTCCTTCAGTTCTAGCAAGTCCTCCAGGTCCAGAAGAAGCAGAAGCAGCCAGACCATCACACTGCCACCACCGTGTTTGACTGTAGGCCTGATGTTGTGCTTCTGAAACACTGTCCTAGTTCTTCAGCAGATGGAACGGAGCCACACCTTCCAGAAAGGTCCAGTTTGTCTCATCAGTCCCAGAATATTTCCCCAAAAGTCTTGATGATCATCCAGATGATTTTGGCTCTTTGGCTTCTTGTGGCTCAGCAGTGGTTCTGGTCTTGGACCTCTCCCATGGAGGCCATTTTTCCACTTTCTCTCTAATTGTTGAATGCTGACCTCTGACCTTAACTGAGGCAGTGAGTCCTGCAGAGCTTCACATGTTGTTCTGCTTCCTCTGGGACCTCCTGGATGAGTCCTTGTTAAATCTCTCAGTCATTTAGATGTGACTCAGATTTTTATGCTAGATGTGCTTCGTTCCACCGCCTCCTTTTTTACCTCGGCTTTTTTCACTTCATTCCACTATCCAGTTTACAACATTTTAGGATTCTACATTTCAGACTAAAGACAGCTGACCACATGGACAATTGGGATTTTCTGCTTCACTTTCATGTGGCAAACCTTTCCAAATGTGCTAAAATTGATGCTTTTGACCTCTTTTAACGTTTGGTGTTAAAATGACTGCTGTGCTGGTTAAGGCTAGTGTCTGGTGTTCTGGATTAAACCATTGCCTTTCTCCTTGATCTGACTTTCTAGCTTTATTCATGTGGATCTGTCTGCTGATTTCTTCATGGATGTGTAGTTTTCACAGGAACCAACAATCTACCAATCTGCTCAGCTGCTCAGTGCAACTGGAACTGACTCCTTTTTTCTCATCCCTCTGACTTTAGAGGCAAAAGTGCAGATGAGTGTCCGCTGCAGGACAAACAGGATCAAAGTGGAGCAGAAAAGCTTTGGTGGTGGCCTTAAATCTTCCTCTCTCTCATCACATCCCAGCTCAAGTCATCCAGACTCCCCTGTGTCCACACCAACTCCACCTTTCCCTGAAAACACTAAGAACACCATGTGGAAGTCTTTGGACCAACAGGCAGCATCTAGTCAGGCAAAGAGAAAAGAGCTGAGCTGCTGGCATTCTCTGAAAGATCACTTCATGCAAGTGTGACCTCAGCACCTTCCTCTAACATCTGCAACATCTGCAGAGAACCTGCTGATTATCTGTCTGCAGCGCAGCTGGACGCTGCAAAAAGCCAATTAAAAGGAAGTCACATTTTCTAGAAATTAGTGTATTTGTCCTTGATTTGATCAGGTAAATAAGATGATCTGCCAATGGAATGAGTATTTTATCCGTAATATAAGATCAGTAGATATATTCACTAGAAATAAGGTGCTGTTCTTCTAAAATGTTAAATATCTCAGAGTTAAACTTAGTTGTCCTTTTAATGACTGTATTTAGCTCCTCCCAGCAGAAGTCTTGTTCAGGATGTATTTTTATTGCTGGCAGATATTTGGCATCACTAGTTCATCTCTGGAGTTCTTTCTTTCTACTGGAAGTGATGAGGACAGAAAAGCTTGCTTCTAGATGAACAGATCAGAGGGAAGCTCAGCTTTGGAGAGCAGCTTAGAGCAGCAAGGCTGAGATGGTTTGGACACGTGTAGAGAAGGGAGAGATTTACTTGGTAAAGATGATTAAGATGGAGCTGCTAGGCAGCTGATGAGGCAAAAGCCCGTGGAAAAGATTCCTGGATGTAGTGAAGGAGCAAATGCAGAGGCTTGGTGTGATAGAGGAGAAGCTCAGGGATTGGTTGACATGGAGTCACATGATCTGCTGTGGTGAGCCCTAAAGAGAGCAGGAAAAAGAAGAGGAGCTCCTCATGTGGAAAAGAGGGATTTATTCTGCTGCCTAGTAAAATAAAGTCAAAGCATGAAAGACATTAAGGAACAGAATTAAATAAAAGTTGAAGGAAAACCTGTATCATAGGGACAGGGGGTCAAAGGTCAGGGGCCCTGAACCGTGATCTGGCCCCACCAGACATTCACCTGGGATCTCTCTCTCTCTCTCTGTCTCCCCCCCCCCCCCCCACCCCCAGTGTAGGTGGTGGACGTCAGAGTGGCGCGGAGGTTTGAATGGTCTAAAATGCACCAAATCCGGTCAGATTAGTTTTATTAATTTTTTTCAGTGAGGTGTAGCCAGGTGAACGGTGGATTGGTTAGTTAGTGTTTTCCAGGAGGCATGGCGTCCTTCTCCTCCGTCTATCAGGCAGGGAGTGCGGATAGTCCCTCCGGATGGCTCTGTAACTGTGGAGGAGGTGTTGGTGGCTGTTGGTGAGCAGGTAGGACAAGATAAACTGTCTCATGCTTCACAAATGAACAAAGCAGTGGTGGTGTTTCTGAAAGATGAGCCTACTGTCCATCAGCTGATGAAGGCCGGGTGGTTGTCAGGGATTTATTCCTGCAGGTCTCCCTGCTGACAGTGCCATCCACGCGGATCCGTGTTCCACCGTTTATACCGAACAACCTGTTGGAGAATGAGCTCGGTAGGTTTGGCAAACTGGCAAGTACTTTTAGAACAGTCAGTTTGAGGCTAGTCATGGAAAAGGAGCAGATGGTGCTGGGGGAGCCTTAAAAAGAGCAGCTGACAAGATGGTGGCAAAAGGCCGTGACATCCCAGATGCAGAAGAGTTATTCAGGACCTTGTCTGAAGCAAACACAAGAGTTAAACTCTTCTTTGTGAAAAGATGTTGAAGGAGCAATGGAGAAATGCCAAAGATAGCGGCTGTTCCTGGAACCATGAGAATCCACCAGGTCATTACTCTGGCTCCAGGAGAACTGATGGTTCTGGATGCAAGTTGCATGAGTTTAACACGTCAGCAGTTTATCTGCAAGTGCTTCAACAGCCAGTGTTTCAGTTTCAGACAGAAGATGGAAATGGCTGCATCACAGCCAGCTGGTGAGGGAAATACAGGAAAACAAAGCAGTGGGAAAGTTCACAGCTGATTGGTAAATGCTGTATTCTCAGATATGATGATGATTTGTATCCAGGTATCATTCTAAACATACAAGAGACACGTGTCCAGGTCAAATGCATGCATGGTATTGGGTCAAAGCGGTTCTTCTGGCCATATCAGGATGATCTTCACTGGTACCTGTTTGATGAAGTCCTTGAACTTATTCCACCCCCACAAACGTTACAAAGCGCCATGTGGAAGTCTTTAAAGAGGTGTGGAACCGACTCACAATATGAACTTATTGAAACAAAAGGCACATTCATGCATATATACAGACACACACACTGATACAGGAACACGTGCAAAATTACTTTAACATGGACACAAACACAAACACTGATACAGACACATTAAAATCCTTCACTGTCTGATCATTGTTGTTATTAATATAAATATATCAGATTACAAGTGTAACTGTATGTTAGGAATTAGGAAGAAGTTACTTTTAGCACATCTCCCATGTGACTTTGTTATGCCTAAACACACACAGTTCACATTATGTTGCATTTAATCATTTCACATAATGTTTTACTGTTGGTAATATGCAGTTTTTTTTTTTTACTTTAGATTAATAAAGCTCAGTTCAACAGCAATTTATATCTGGTGTCCTTGCTATGGTTCCAAATTAAATACACTATAATGCCAACAGAAAGTGCTGTACATTGAAGTAAATATGTAAAATTGTATTTGTCCCTTTAATCCCGTTACCATCTTCAACCGTGTTTTGCTGGTCTCAACCCCGTCACACCTACAGTTTCATTAAAAAAATAAATGTAAATGTTGAAAAAAATAATGTATTGTCTGTTGACTTTTATGTAAAGTATTGAGAGCTATCAATTTATTTTGATTACAATTCTTAGGTTAAAATACATTTTTGATGAAAAATGACCAGAGTGCTTTTCCTGATTAGTCAAATTTCAGGAAATAGGAGGACAAAAATGTGTGATTTTATGTCGTCTTTCAGTTTAAAATGATTGAATTAGTATGGGGGACATTTTATCTATGTGAAAATGTTGATTTCTATCCCAATTTATTTTATGATAATATTCAGAGAGCCTTCAAAGGTTCCATAACAGGGTTAAGGAATTAGAGTGACAACATCTGGAAATAATGATCAAAACTAAAAGGAAACTAATGCCTGAGATGAAAGAGTTTTTTTCTGAAAGTCAAATATATCCCTAATGTAATAAGATATACATAGAAACAATACTTTTGGTTACACAACATGAAAATATCAGTGTCCAATTTTACCCATTCTAATAGAAAGACTCAAAAACACTACAAAAACAAGCTAAATTATTTATTTTATCAGATTTTTATGAACAATAATTAAATTAAAGCAAAGAAGCAACCTTGACATAATTATCTTTCGTTTTACAAACAAGTTGATGAGAATTCCTGAGAATATGCCTCAGGCATCCTGGTGCTGTTTGCAGGATGACCGCACCAAGATGGCGGCCGTGTTTTATGCGCCTCTTTCCCAACGCGCAGCCGCGCTGATCACTTCCGGGTTCTTTGTCCTTGTTTTGCTGTGAGGCCAGAATCGGGAGTGTTGGTGAGGCTGAAAGAGAGCAGCAGCTGCTGCAGGTGATGAAGTCTGGAAAGAAGTCCAGCAGCTGGAGGCACAGCGGAGAAACTGGAGGGAAGCAGGAGCTCAAAGAGCGGCAGGACGCAGCAGAGGAGACACCAATGATGGGGGATGTTTTCCAGCCCAGAGTTCTGCTGCACCCATCAGGTTTGGAGATTTCCTTCTTCATGCTAACTGTGTGGATGGAGCTAAAGTTTAGGAGCCGTTTTCAGCAGCTGATGGATTCCTCCTCTTTATCAGAACTCGTTGCAGAGTTTCCCCCAGAAAAGTGGCTAAACCTGCAGCTCTGCTTAGGAGGTGCTAATGCTAGCTTAGCATGTAGCATAGGAGGTGATAATGCCAGTTTAGTAGGAGGTGCTAATGCTAGCTTAGCATGTAGCACCGTTCTGTATCAAGTTTTTCTTCGTGCTTGGAAAAATTCATCCGAAAAACGCTTTTTTGTTTATCTTGTTTAGAAAGAGGGTCACGTGTTTTTTTCTGGCTGTTCACTATGGAGGACCAATCCTGCCAACATTTAGAATATATAAAGAAATAAATTACTTAAATACTGGTCCAAAAAGTAGCTAATAACATTAAACTGTGTCATTAAATGCAACAAAACAATAAAAAGACATTTATATACTAGAAAAATTTGCATTTCCTGCGAAAATGCACTGTGAATGCAGATAGCTGAATGATTAAGCAAAAGATGCAGAAGATCTTTGAAGAAGAGAAAAAATAGCTGAAAAGCATTGAAGAAGTTGAAAAAGTTGAAGAAGTTGAAAAAGTTGAAGAATTTGAAAGAGTTGAAGAATTTGAAAGAGTTGAAGAATTTGAACATGAAAGAACAATAGCTGAATTATTAGAAGAAGAAAAAACTGAGGGAAAGGCACCAAACATTTCCTAACTCATTCTAAACACTGAATCGTTTAACAAAGCATAAGTAGAATTTCAAACTTGAATATACTGTAGCCATATGTGGAACTGCATTTCTAGGGAGTATAAGGGGTTTCGCCCCCATTGAAAAGCATTGGATGTTTGACACCTCCTAACTTGGAGATGCTTTACGTGACGAGGCCCAAACTTATTGTGGAGCATTCTGTATAAAGGAGGTACAGACTCTGTAAAGCAGAAGTTTGTCCGAGCTTCCTAGAGCTTCTTCCAATTAGCAACATGCTAACCATTAGCCGCTAACATGTTTGTGTTCAGTATCCCCGGGTGATTGTACTCTGTCAGTTTGGTCCAAATCCTGTACTGGGAAGTGCCTCAAATAGGGGTGCCAATACTTAATGTCGCCAAACGTGACCAAAGTTCATTGGTCAGATTGGCCTCCTTTAGCAACTCAGCCTCACCACATCTGGGCCCTGAACTCAATATTTGACCAAAATGGTCAGTAGCGCCATTTCCCACAGGTGGGTGGTGCTGTATTGGCCAATTGGGTCGTGTCTGGTTATCATGCCAGGTCCTGTTGGAAGCAAAGGCCCAATAGGAAAGCATGTGAATTCCAAAATGGGATAGAAAAATGACACATAGCTGAAAGTCACTTGAAAATTTTAAAATGTCAAGAGGAAGTGACTGTGCGAATTTCAGATTCCTACATTAATCACAGCAACTGCGGTGAGCGTCGAAAGTTGCCATTGTATCTCAATTGATCCTCTCCCTCTGGCCCTCAGAGTTCCGTCGTCATGGAAACTCACTGACACACCTGCAGCGGCCAGTCTCCCAAAGTGCAGAGACTTTGCTCACAATAAGTCCCATTGGATTATAATGGAGAACTTTGCCCCGAACAAAGCTTCATATCTCCTGATCTATAAATGGTAGAGACGTAATTTTTTCTGCATTTAGTTCGTAACGGATAGGGGAAGAAGAAAAGCTATCGTTTTTTGCTGGAAAAAGTTTAATAAAGGCGTAAAAAATTATGATCTAAAGGGTTTTTTTAAGAAATTTCCAAAATCCTCTAAAAAAAGTCCCGAACAAATCGCTGTAACTCAAAAAGTATAAGAGATATCAAATTAATTCTTTCACTGTGAGTATCAGCAGGCTTTTGAGGACTATGTAGCTCATTTCTATTTTTGTACAAAAATCGGTGTAGGCACAGCGACAATGTAAAAAAGTGGATCATGTGGAACAATGCAGCTCTAAAGCATTTTCAGGATTTTGCACATTCGCTACTCCCGAACAAATTGTTCCTGCGGAAAAACCGTAACAGTTATCCACAAAATTCCTGTTTTGTGAGTGCCAGAAGGGTTGGGACATTCATGTGTGAAAGTCTCATGCCTGTACATCAAACGGTTTAGGAGTAGCGACGATGTGAAAACGTGTGATGTTTTGGATTTTCAGACGTCATTTTTCAAAACCGCTCCATAGAAAATGAATGGGGGAGGTTTCGGGTTTGTGTCGCTCTGAGGTGTTTTTCGAAAAATCTATAAATGCTACACCAATGACGGTTACCTTTCCTGAATCCAGACAAAAATTCCTACGTTTTGATGTATAATTTATGTGGATAGGTTGAAAATTGAGCGAGTGAGAAGAAGTTGTTCGGAGAAGAAGAATTTGTTGAATTTCTAGAGTGCGCACTCTATAACTGCCTCCTTGACGACCATAGCAACGCATGTTATTTGCTGAATTTCTTGAAAAGCCAAAATTATTTTAAGGAGGTACTATATGAAAATGGTAAAAGATATGAAAAAGCTGAAATAGACCATAATAGCTGAAAGATATCACTACATTTTAAAAGTTGAATGGCGTTTCTAGCTGAAAGTAGGCTGAAGCAGTAAGCTGTCAAAAAGCAGCTGAAATGAGCGGAATTTTAGTGAATTACATTCATTTCCTATGGGAGAAAAAAAAAGCTGAAAATGTGCAGAAAAAGCTGAATATTTTAAAAAGTTGAAGAGTTAAAAGTACAAAAAGACATAGCCATCCATTCCAGAAGAAGCTGAATAGTTTAAAAGTTGAATGGTTGAAATCGGAGAAAAACTGTAGGAGGAGAAGCGAAGCAAAGTTTAAACAGTAAAAAGGCGGAAGAGGATCTCAAGAACTGTGAATGCCTACTGCATTCACAGTAATTAACTGTTCAATAGGGCTTGGTCGTCATGACGTATTACTTTGTGTGGCCGCCATTTGAATGCCTCCGCGGCTCCGCCCCCGCTACTCAGACTACTGCCTATGACTACCGCATACTGTACTCCCTCTCTCAGCCATGTTTTAATTTGATTAATTTTACCGTAACTTCATTTCAACCATGGTAAACCGTTGCTGTATTGTGGGCTGTAACAGCGCAACACATGATCGCCATGGGAAAAATATAGAAAATGGGTTAATTTTCCACCGCTTTCCTGCCTGGAGGCGCAAACACGGGAGAGACAGCAAGCACAATGGAGTCGTCGGCTCACTTGGATCGCGGCTTTAAGACTACCGATCATAACTTTCCACAGTGTCCCGATGTCAATGAGAGTGTGTTCCCTGCATTTTCATTCTGGTAAGTTAAAGATGAACGGTTTTATTTTATAGCCTACGTTGTTTCTTTCCTTCAACCGCGACACCACATACATGCACATAAATACTAAAACGGCAGCGGGAAAAGGCTCAAATACGTGAGAAACCCGGAGGGTTTAGGGAGGGCTGGCAGTTAACGTTACTAACTACACCTTTGAAACACATAGCAGCTAGTTAAAAGTACATTACATGTGTGAGTGGTTGTTAGCGCTAACGGTTAGCAGGTGCCAGAGCCCGTCTGAGCACAGCTTACCTTTGTGCGAATTACTGTGTTCCCACTGTTTGCTGGCTTTATGATCAGCCGCTCCTGAACCCATCCATTCATGAACTGCACATGAGACTCCAAGGATTTGTAGCTTTGGAACTGTTCTGAAGTATAGGCGCTCACACCACAAACTAGGTAGCCGAAGACGACTGATATGCAAAACAGTGGCAACAAGTTGTTGTCGGCGCTCCATAATAATGCTGATTTTGTCAACATACCGGTCCCTGGTTTCTCTATTTAATGTGTCCCGGTAAATTTCAGATCCTTTTTGGGATTTTAACATATTTTTTCTATCTATTCTTTCTCAACTCTACTTCTACGTCTCTCCGTTCAACAACGTCATGTCAGAGGTATTTTAACGTTGCGTTGCCATCAATATGGCCGCCACGTCCCACAATGCAACTCGGATCCCAAGCCCTATTGATCAGCTACAAATATATATTTATATATCGATGTTTAACTGTCACATTATAGCTCGACTTATTCTATCCAATTTAGTCATTATTAAACATTTTAACAGAATAATTTAATTAAATTTCCACAACAGAATGACACTAAAGTTACTGGTGATCATTTCTAGGGTGAAACTGTCAGTTCCTTAAGTTCAGTTTTTTCTACACTGCTGATCAAATCTTTTTCTCTAAACTGAATCTTTCCCATCGTTGTAACATTGTAAAGATCTAGTTGTTGATAAAGCATGTAATGTGTTTCAGTGTTGGCTGCAGATGTTAAAGAAGAGGCTCCTGAAGAACAGAGTCCTGAGGGGGAGCAGCAGGAGTCAGAGCCCCTCCACATAAAGGAGGAACAGGAGGAACCCGGGGCCCGTCAGGAAGGAGAGCAGCTCCTTGTGAAGGAGGAGACTGATAGCAGGTTTCCATTAACTGCTGCTCCTATCAACAGTAAGGATTGCTTTACTTTGTTTCTGTGTCCTGTGTTGCAGCTAAAGGCCAAAACTCTCTGGATTCATCAGCTTCCTATCAGACAAAACTATAAAGATTGACGTGTGTAACTGTTCTTAAAATGTTATTTAAATGCAAAACACAATAAGATTAATTTATGTCGTAATGTAGGAAATTTTATACATTGCCCGAATCCACACTGCACACATCTAATTGTACCAGAAAGAAAGTAATTAGAGGCACACGCATTGAACGAGGTGAATAAGTGATTCAAGTTATGTGGTAATCAGGTAATTATTTTAGGGCAACAGTGTCAGAAAAATATGAGAATGTTAAAACTTATATTTACACTATATTTATAACCCCTTTGTAATCCAGGGAGGAAACAAAAGCAGCTTTACACATGTTATACATGTGCAGTGTGAAAACGGAGCAGGTCTCCTCTCTGCTCTCTTTGCTCTGACTGCATGCAGGGCTTTCAAGGCAAGGCAAATTTATTTGTATTGCACATTTCAGTGAAGAGACAATGCAAAGTGCTTTACATGATTAAAATATAGGGGAAAAAACAGAATAAAAGCAAGTAGAAATAAAATGTAGAAACAAAATGGAATAGAAACTAAAAGCAAACAGTTGGACTACAAAGCTGAACTAATGATGTTTCACTAAAATAGTTTAACTAGAACAGTCGTAGGCAATCGTGAACAAATGTGTTGTTAATCTTGATTTAAAGGAACTCAGGCTTTCAGCACTTTTACAGATTTCTGGAAGTTTGTTCCAGATAAGCGGAGCATAGGAACTAAATGCTGCTTCTCCATGTCTGGTTCTGGTTCTGCAGAGCAGGCTGGAGCCAGAAGACCTAAGTGGTCTGGAGGGTTGATACACTGATAACAAGTCTGTGATGTATTTAGGTGCTAAGCCATACAGGAATTTATAGACTAACAGAAGGATTTTAAAGTCTATTCTCTGAGATACAGGGAACCAATGTAAGGACTTTAGAACTGGGGTGATGTTCTCTACTTTCTCGGAGGATGCGGGCAGCAGCGTTCTGGATCAGCTGCAGCTGTTTGATCCACTTTTTAGGCAGACCTGTGAAAACACCGTTGCAGTGATCAATTCTACTAAAAAGAAACGCATGGATTAGTTTTTCCAGATCCTGCTGAGACATCAGTCCTTTAATCCTGGAAATGTTCTTCAGGTGGTAGAAAGCCGACCTTGTAATTGTCTTTAGATGCTTTTGGAGGTTCAGGTCTGAGTCCGTCACTACACCCAGATTTCATGCCTGATCAGTGGTTCCTAGCTGAAGCAGCTGAATCTGTGTGCTAACTTTTGATCTCTATTGGTCCAATGATTATTACTTCAGTTTTTTTATTCAATTGAAGAAAATTTTGGGATTTTTTTCAGGATGAGGCAGCTGCCTGTGCCTGTGAGGCAGCGCTGAGGGAAGTAGGGAGGGACTCACTGTTCTGAGAGAATGACAATAGACCCACTCAGTTTTTAGTGGTTCTTAATATTAATGACGTCACTCTAAATGTAACTTTTCCTTTAAATTCTACATTGAAAACCTTGTTTGTCCTTGGCCAATCGGTGAAAAATGTCTGTTTACGTCACTTTGTGTCCCATATCACTATATATATATATCGTGTATCATGATATAGCCCAAAGATATCGTGATATTAGATTTTCTTCATATCGCCCACCCCTAATTTGGCGTCTGGCGAGTGTTAATTTCGGACCCTGCTTGCAGACAGCTCAGGGGATCGATCAGGTAGTGACTAAGTGTACCGTAATGCTCTGAATATCTATTGAGTGGAGCGGCTTTGTTGCAAACCAAGGTCTTACTTACACAGTTTAACAGATTTTTGAGTCAATTGTACATAGGATCAGTAAATAACCTTGAGTAACAAATGTTTTTAGCCACATAGTGCCTAAAGTTGCATTGGTATATCTTATATTAACGTGTCTTTTTTTTTTTTTGAAAATTTTATTGCAAAATCAAAATTAATTTAAAATGTTTTATTTGAGACATTTTTTTAACCACAGCTGCACATAGAAACTTTTCACAAATTACAATATTGTCACATTAGAGCTCTTTAGTGGTTAACACTGGACCTTAAAAAACAGAACATCCCAGCGGCCAAAAGGAACACCAAGGAAAAATCTGACACAAAATAAACCTGAAATAAAAGGTGCTCTTTGTGCTTAAGACATAAAAATTTGTATAATAAAAATGTGACAAAAACAAAAGCTTATATATTGACTATAAAATCAACTGACCAGTCGCAGTTACATATTCAGAACATCTCAAAAATATTTCCATTGCTCTTTAGGTGCTGGGGAATTTTAAACAAACATTTTTTTTCTGTCAAATGGGATTAAGCAAAAGAAGAAGCCAGTTTCAACTGTTTTACGGCTGGTTAGTTAAAGTTTCCTTCGGTGTGTGTGTGTGTGGGGGGGGCGACACGCGGAGTTTACAAGACTTGATTTTGCACTGGATGAAGTTTTAGGTGGAACAAATTTGTGCTACTGCTACCTTTTTGTGTTACGGCATGTTTTGCAAATTATCGCTGCCTGAAACACCCGCTGTCGCCATAGTTCTTGCTGTCTCGTTAACATAACTAAATGCACTGGTTCGTTGTTGTGTGTGTCTGCGCCAGAACTCTTTCTGATTTGGAGGAGGAGCGAGTGATGCGTTCATAGCATGTGGGAAAAACTAAACTCACAGTGAATTAAATTGACCAGTTCACGCGTGACGTCAGCGCTACATCCGGGTCCCGCTGGTAGGCAAAAACAGTACTGTTCTCGTCTACTCCATGACAAAAAAGGTGATTTAGAGTGTACTTTTAGTTAGTTTATTTTTGGAATCTAAACAATGCCTACTTGTTGTGCTCCCGGTTGCACAAAGAGGCAATCCAAATCGTTGGATGTACGTTTCTTTCGTTTACCGAAGGACGAGGAAAGAAGAAAGAAATGGATAATTTCAATGAAAAGGGCGCAGGCAGACACTCCCAATGGACTGGGGGAGCCATCATACCACGACAGAATTTGCAGTCTACACTTCATCTTCGGTAAATACAACTTAATTTTGCACTAGTCTTTGTTCTACTTAAATAGCGGCGGAGGGGAGGTGGCGATCGCTAGACGGGGCCGGGAGAAGCGGAGTCGATGCGCTGCAGCAGCACGCCGCATCATTTTAGTTTTCTACGTGCAATCAGTGTGCAATAATGTGCTCCAGACAGCGGCTGCATTACACCCCTGTTCACGCGCGCGAGTACGTCTGTGTTTACACTGCAACGTCGCCGACACCCCCACCCATTTTAACAAGACAAAAACACCAAAATAATCTGTAGTGAACAATGTTTTTTTTAACCTACCGGGCGGGTCTTCATCTCTGCTGAGGCATGCTCTGTGTCTGACTCCCTTTTCGTATGTTACACAAACATGTCTGAACATTCATCCATCCATTTTCTGACCCGCTTAATCCGTCATGGGGTCGCGGGGGTTGGTGGTGCCTATGTCCCGATATAAAATAATTGTAGCCGTCCAGTGGTTTCAGGGGCTTTCGTGCTCTCTCGTGTGTACTGGCCTGCCGTGTTTATAAGGCAGCTGTATATGTCGCTTGGCCAGCATTTCACAGACTCGCTCCGTGCCTTCAGGCTTTTGCTGTGTGGATCTGGCAATCTGATACCATCAACCATCAACTTACTCCTTAAACGATCTTGTGATACGTTATCTAAAGAAGAAAAATACGTGGAGAACTCGTCAGTTTCTCTGTTTGCGTCCGCCATTGTGTTCGCCTTTTGCCTACCAGTCCGGCGCGCATGCGCGAAAAACCCGCATCAAAACATAACAATGAACTGGTCTATTATTTATATCTATACAGCTTCTCAATCTTGCCATGAAAATTTACACTCGATGGTCGCGATAAAGCCATTTTAACCATCGCGCGGAGGAAAACTTGAGATACATCGCGTATACTCGATATATCGCCCATCCCTACGCCTAATGCGAGTAAATTTCCCGTTTGGCGAGTGAATTTCAGAGGGCTAGCTGCCACATGGCGTGTAAATAATTGTACCAAATAAATTGTTTTTTAGTCATCATTTGGGTGGATTCTTCTGTATTTTTCAACTCATATGACAACAAACACACGTACGCAAACACTCAAACGTGACGTGAGAGCGACAGGATCTGGGCTGCAGATGATCCATTCACAGCTCTGTCCATCCAAAGCTCAGTCTAGACCCGCCTTCTGCGGAGCTGGTTCAGCTTCTTTCACAGCTTATTTCTGCTGCACTTAACAGAGCAGCAGGAAGAGCAATCAGAGTCATGATTTTTTGGTCTTAACCAGCGGTGAAAGTGCGAATCAGGAGGCAAGGGGGGAGAGTGGCTCCCAGATAAAGCCTTCATTCAGAACCAGTCATGGCTGCACGCTGGATCAGAGCATACCTGCTAACCAGATGCAGTCTAAAACGCCAATTAGTCTGTTTATAAGTTTCGTTCTTATTTATTCTGCATTTTTTAACTATGTGCGCCGTGTTTCTGTGCCTCAACCATCTAACTGCTCCTCTCCCCTCCCTTCCCTCGGAGCCAGGTGCTTTTATCAGCGGCCAGCCTTTAAAACGTGAATCACTACGTTTAATGTCCTTCCACTCGTACCAAAATGTCCCAATTAAAATCAATAGGAGAGTCAGTAGCTGTGTTTCATGCTCTTTTGTTTTTAACGACACAGAACCAGTGATTCTTCTGTGAGCTGCTGCCTTGCGCTTGAAGTCAGGTGCGCAAAATTGCGTTACATGTAATTTAGGTAAAATTCAGCAGCTGAATCATGCATAAAGATGCAGCGTGAACCCATGTGTGCTTTAAGTGATGCAGCTGAGGGGGAAATGTTGGACCGTACAGGCTTGATGAAACTCCGCCTCATTCACCAATGAGACCAACATGGATAAACAAACCCGTAGAATAATGAAAATCTGTAGTGTTTTCATTGCCTGGATGTGAATATGATAATTCACATTGTGCCTTTTATAATCAACTAAAATATTTTCTTATGGTAAATGGACTGAACTTATATAACGCTTTTCCAGTCATGCTGGCCACCCAAAGCGCTGTACACTATAGCCACATTCACCCAGTAGCTCTCACTAACACACACACACATTCATACACCGAGACACAGTTCGGTAGGCAACTTGGGGTTAAGTGCCTTGCCCAGGGTGGAAAGGGGAAGCTGGAATCGAACCCACAACCTTCTGATTGCCAGACAACTACTCAACCCATCAAGCCACAGCCTTATCAAAGTAAGGAAAAAAAGATTTCTCTTCTGTCTAAACTAAAAGGGCATTCATGTAAGGCGGTCAGCGCCCGGAGTCCACGCTAGCAACAATAAACCAAGTAAGTTAATATAAAAGTTATGTTTATTTTCGCCTTATGTTAGAAACAGGGCAGTGTAGTCCAACTACGCTGTCCTCCCAACAGAGACGGATAGAGAACTGTGGAAATGAAGTCCACATAATCTAACAAAATTTCCTAAATATATCTTAATTAAAACGAGCCTCAGTTTAGGCTGAGATAAAAAAATTATTTCTAACTTGCATAATGTGTTTCAGTGTTTCCTGCAGATGTTGAGAAGAAGCTGATTGTTAAAGGAGAAGCTTCTTTAAACCACAGACCTCGTGCCGTACTGCATGACCCAAAGCCCCCCCACATAAAGGAGGAACAGAAGGGAGTCTACATCAGTCTGCCAGGAGAGCAGCTCAATTGGAAGGAGGTGATTAATGCCATCAGGTTTCCAGTCGCTGCTCCTCCCATAAAGAGTTTGGATGATAAACAGTCTCCTCTGCTCTCACAGCTTTATCCAGACCAAATTGAAGGCAGAGAGCTTCCAGAAGAGAATGAAGGAAAAGAATCCATCAGGATACAAGATCATGGAGATGCTTCCACTTCTTCAGAGGCTGAAGACACTGAGGAGGATGAAGAAGACAGTAATGTAGAGCACCCTCTCTCTGAGCTGAAACACTTGTCACACTCTGAATATAAGAAATGTTCTACAGAGAAGAAAAAAATTAGGAAAGGCCACACAGAAGTTAAGCTTAGCTGCAAAAACTGTGGCAAAGTATTTATGGGAAAATCAGCTTTAAACACACACATGAGAATCCACACAGGAGAGAAGCCTTTCAGTTGTGATCTATGTGGACAAAGATTTAGCCAAAAAGGAAGTTTAAACAGACACATGAGAATCCATACAGGAAGGAAGCCTTTCTGTTGTGATCTATGTGGACAAAGATTTAGCGAGAAAGGAACTTTAAACACACACATGAGAATCCATACAGGAAAGAAGCCTTTCTGTTGTGATCTATGTGGACAAAGCTTTAGTCGAAAATCACATATAATCACACACATGAGAATCCATACAGGACAGAAGCCTTTCTGTTGTGATATATGTGGAAAAAGATTTAGCCAAAAAGGAGATTTAAACATACACATGAGAATCCATACAGGACAGAAGCCTTTCTGTTGTGATCTATGTGGACAAAGATTTAGCGAGAAAAGAAATTTAAACACACACATGAGAATCCATACAGGACAGAAGCCTTTCTGTTGTGATCTGTGTGGACAACGCTTTAGTCGAAAATCACATGTAATCACACACATGAGAATCCATACAGGACAGAAGCCTTTCTGTTGTGATCTATGTGGACAAAGATTTAGCCAAAAAGGAAGTTTAAACAGACACATGAGAATCCATACAGGACAGAAGCCTTTCTGTTGTGATCTATGTGGACAAAGATTTAGCGAGAAAGGAACTTTAAACACCCACATGAGAATCCATACAGGACAGAAGCCTTTCTGTTGTGATCTATGTGGACAAAGCTGTAGTCGAAAATCACATATAATCACACGCATGAGAATCCATACAGGACAGAAGCCTTTCTGTTGTGATATATGTGGAAAAAGATTTAGCCAAAAAGGAGATTTAAACATACACATGAGAATCCATACAGGACAGAAGCCTTTCTGTTGTGATCTATGTGGACAAAGATTTAGCAAGAAAGGAAATTTAAACACCCACATGAGAATCCATACAGGACAGAAGCCTTTCTGTTGTGATCTATGTGGAAAAAGATTTGGTGACAAATCTAGCTTAAACAAGCACAGAAGAAACCATACAATGCAAGACAAGGCAAGTTTTTTTGTATAGCACATTTCAGTACAAAGACAATGCAAAGGGCTTTACATGATTAAAAGTTAGGAAAATAAAAACAGAAACAAATTGGACTACAAATTTAAATGATGTTTAAGTTAACAGTTTAACTAGAACAATCAAAGGCAATCCTAAACAAATCTGTTTATAATCTTGATTTAAAATAACTCAGGCTTTTAAGCACTTTTTACAGTCATCTGGATGTTTGTTTCAGTTGGTAGAATATAGGAAGTCAACTTTTTACAGGTTGTAAAGCGCTTTGGGGTCGTCGGACTATTTAATAATCCATTCAGGGATTTTATAGACTAACACAAATATTTTAAATTCAATTTTCTGAGATACAGTGAGTTACTGTAAGGTCTTAAGGACCAGGTTTTCTTAGTCTTATTGAGGGTGTGAGCAGCAGCGTTCTGGACCAGCTGCAGCTGTCTGATTTTTTTTTTAATTTTTTTTTTGTGGACCTGTGAAAACACTATTTCAGTTTTTGATTTGACAAAAATTAAATGCATGGATTAGTTTTTGCGTAACCTGCTGAGACGTCAGTCCTTTAATCTTGGAAATGTTCTTCAGGTAATAGAAGGCAGACTTTGTAATTGTGTTTAGATGCCTTTGGAGGTTCATGCCTGAGTCCATTAGTGCAACAGCCCTCAAACTGGGGTCTCCAGACCATGGGTTGGGGGTCTGTGAAACTATGTTAGGCCTGAGGGGGCACTGTTGAGGATATGTCGTGGTTGAGTCAAGTATCACAATGAACAAATATTTAACTCTGTCCAACTTATCATGTAAGGTAAAAGCCAAATCAGCTAAAATTAGGAAGTATGACAACAGTTACATCGAGTTTGGCTTTATGGAGAAAGAGGATGGGAGACCAAAATGTGTTTGTCTTCAAGTGCTAGCAAAAAAGTTTTGTATCTGGTTGCATAGTGCATCGCAAACAGTAAAAAGCCACACTTAATAGGAAAGGACCTTGTGCTTCCTGCTGAGGGGGACATGCGTGAGGCTCTACTTGGCACAGAAGCAGCTAACAAGTTGAAAACTGTCCCGCTTTCAGACGACATGATGAGGAGAAGAATTAAAGAACTGTCAGCTGACATTCAGGAACAGTTATTGGATAGACTGTGTTAATGTGATCAGTTTTCTATACAGCTGGATGAACCTACAGACATTTCCATTGCTGCTCAACTGATAGCTCTGGTGCTCTATCCCTGGGAGGGAAACATTTTAGAGGATTTTTGTTTCTGCAAGGAGGTCTTGGGCAGGACAACTGGTGATATTTAAGCTAGTTGATGCTTTTCTGACTGAAGTGAGACTGAGCTGGAAAAATGTCTCTCTGTTTGTACGGATGGCTCAGCAGTGATGACCGGCCCAAAGAGTGGAGTTGAAGCGTGGATAAAATCCATCAATCCATGCGTTATAGCTACCCACTGTGTCCTGCATCAGCAGGCACTAGCTTCCAGAGACATGGACCCAGATCTTCTGTTCTGAATACAGCCATCACTGCAGTTAACTTTGTGAAATCCAGAGCTTTGAAATCACGGCTGTTTGGTCAACTTTGCCCAAGTCTGGAAGCTGAACATGACGCACTGCTTAATAACTGAGGTGTGATGGTTGTCTCGTGGAAAAGTGTTGCAGAGAGTTTTTGAGCTACACAGAGAAATGGCTGAATTTATGAGAGGAAAAAAATGGACATTGTACATTTCTTTCATGATCCAGACTGCATTGCCAAGTTGGCCTCTCTTGCAGACATATTCAACATATTGAACAGCCTCAACCTCTCTATCCAAGGAAGCTACACATCTATCCTTAAAGTTAGTGACAAAATCACCACCTTTATGAAGAAGAAGAATACAAGATAGAATAACAGACATGTTCCCCCAACTGACTGACTTTTTAAACACTGAGAAGCTGTCTGTTGCTGTTGTGAGGGATGTTGTGACTTCACACCTAACATCACTGTGTGAGAACTTCAGCTCATATTTCTCTGATGTGAACACTGATGCCTGGGACTGGGTGCTGATCCATTTTCACCTGCTGCAACAAGAAATGGCTTAAGAGGTAAAACAGAAGAACATCTCTTGGAGTTATCTTGTGACAGAACATTGAAGGCCAGATTCCAACAGGAAAATCATGCAAACTTTTGGGCCTCCCTCTCACATGAGTATCCTGAACTGGCTGCTGAGGACATGAAAATATTGCTGCTGTTTTGTTAGAATTATTTTTATTATTCTCTACATGTTTATTTTTATTTACCATGTTTATGGCATTTATCACATATTTACTCATTACTACTAAAAAGGTTTTAAGGTTTGAGTTTATTCAGACAAAGTGTTTTTCAGATGACTAATATCTCTCTTATGTATTATTGTTTATTATTGTCATTTATTTACTGGAACATATACCATGCTTCATCTTACCTCATACTATGTTTTTCAACTGTCTCTCTTATCATTGCAGAAGGCCTGCAGAGATATAACTCTTTTTCTAAGACCTGAACTGAACTGTGTGAATGGCGTTGTATTATCTTGAATGTCACATCATAAATGGTTTCTAATTAGGGACCTCCCTGAACACAATAAAGAGAGAGGAAGCACAGGGTGTGTTTTCAGAGCAGTAAGGAGTTGTAACTGAGCACATCTCTGCTGTTCTCCTCTGAAATAAAACCAAACTAGCGCTTGTCTTTCTTCCCTTGTGTTGTTTAATGAATGATTTAGGTATTTGAACCTGACATGTTTCCGACCACTTACCTCTGTAAATCAACATTTTCAACTCTGACTGTAATGAAGAACAAATGCAGAGCTTGTTTACAAGTGGAAGATGATCTTAGAGTTTGTTTGTCATCCATGCCTCCAAGAATAAACTGTGTGGGGAGAGACAGGCTCATCCTTCTCACTAATTGTCAAGAGGTTATTGATGTCATTGATGAATGGCTTTACTGTGTAACAAAGCCTAAAGCAGATATTGATAACTGGGAGTTGGTTCCACAGGAGAGGAGCCTGATAGCTAAAGGATCTGCCTCCCATTCTGGTTTTAGAGACTCTAGGAACCACCAGCAGACCTGCAGTCTGAGAGCGAAGTACTCTGTTAGGAACATACGGGGTAATCAGAGCTCTGATATATGATGGAGCTTGATTATTATAGAATCAGCTTCACCTGTTAAAAAATCTAAACTCTCCTGAGTTCTCTGTGTTTTTCATCTGCTTTGACTCTAGATTGAGAGAAGTAGCTATTTTAATCCACAAAAACGTTAATTTTACAATATTAAACAAAATGTAGATTCATTATAATAAAAACATCTGTTCACAAACAAAAGTTATATATTGTTAGTTTATATGGTCCAAATGCTGATGACCCGTCATTCTTTTATAAACTTTTATGCACTTTCAAAGCAATTGGATTGTTCTCCTTTTATTGGGGGTGACTTCAACTTTGGTCTAAATGAGGAAATAGGTTGATTACAACAGGGTCTCAGCTTGGTTGGCTATCAATAAATGTAGTCAAACAATACATGAGTGATTTTGGTCTTTGTGATACATGGCGATCTCTTCATCCTAACAGTAAGGAATATACTTTCTTTTTAAATGTCCATCATTCCTACTCTCGTTAGGACTATTTCTTAATCAAAAACTCGCTGCTGTCTGACATTTCAGATGCTGTAATACATCTTATTGTCAGTGATCATGCTCCAGTTTCTTTAACCCTAAAAAAAATAAAAAAATAACCCCACAAAACAAAAACTGGAGATTTAATACATCACTGCTTAAATATGAAGAATTTATCAAATATTTTAAAGCAGAGTGGGCTTCATATTTTTTTTCAATTCAATTCAATTTTATTTATATAGCGCCAAATCATGAAACATGTCATCTCAAGGCACTTTACAAAGTCAAGTTCAATCATATTATACAGATTGGGTCAGATTATACAGATTATACATATTTGGAATACAATGATTAACCAGGGACCTCAGCATCTATCCTCTGGGAGGCAGGGAAATCATTGATGAGGTAAAAATAATTCCATTCTAATCTCATAAAAAGAACATAGAAAACAAAAAGATTCAGGAATTAGAAGAACATTTTAGTTACAAGAAGCCTCCCAGGAAGAGGGTAAGCTGGGTAACATCTGTAAAGTAAAATTAGAATTAAACCAATATATTAAAGCAAAAGTTAATGAATAAACCAAGTTGAAAACTAGCTTTATTTTGTTGTTTTACAGATTTGACAGTCTGATAAAACCAGTGAATGCAGTTATTTCCTGTTTAACTTTGAAGCAGAGCTGGTGGAAGTATCAGTGCTCCCTCTAGTGGACGGGGTAGTTGTTGCAGACAGTAACTGAGGTGGGACCCTGCACAGACTTTAAGCACCTTCTTTATTTTCCTCCACAGGCTGCAGAGTCTGTTTAGATTAACATGTATTATTCATTCATGTTTCTCCTTATAAAATGTGTAAAATAATGTGCACTAAATGTGAGACCTCTTGCAACTTTACACTTGTTTAGCTCAGATGACTTAAACTCTAACGCTGTGAAGTGACTTAGTGAAAACAAAGACTGGTCATAGAGGGAAAGTGTTTCAGCTGTGTGATCAAACAGCTCAGTCTGTAGGAAGTATTCTGTGTGGTCTGTAGGCTCATTTCTCTGAAGGCTCCTGAAGACTAACAAGCTAACAAGGAAAAGCAACGATAAAAAGCTTGAAACAAGTGTTGACCTGTTGGATGGTCACTACAACATGAAACCAAAGTTAAACTGAAATGGTTCTTGTAAGTTCTGGTTGCTGATAAATTGTTGGACATGATGATTTCAAACTGTAAAGTTCTCAGACCACCAAATGAAGAACAAAAGCCAACATTTCTTGATCTCCATTCAGAGTAAAACCATCAGAGACAGGTTTCTCCTGAGACCCTGTTCTAAAGAGCAGCTGCTCCACTGTGAAGGTTCTGATGACAAAGCTGTGATTCTGGTGTCCCCTGATGTCAGCTTCAGTTTCTTCATGGATCAGATGGACAGACAGACTGTAGAGACGTGTTCTGGCCTCAGTTACCCAGAAATCCAGCCCTGCTACTAGAGCCTGCTTTGCCCCGCCCTATAAAAGGAAGTGGAAGCCTTTACTTCCTGTTTGACAGTCTGACCTTTGACCTGACCTGGTCTGGATGGAGGAAGCACATGGAGCAACCCTTTGATTTGATCCAGTAGTCAGAATTAAAACTTCCTCTTTCAGGGCTTTAAGTGGACCAGCAGGTGAATGTCCAAACACTAAGTCAGCAGGACTAAAACCTGGGGACTCTTTAGTTGCTTCACTGGGAAACGAGGACACCAGCAGAGAATCAGTGAGATGTCTGCATGTTTTGGTGACTGGGACCGAGTAACCACACAGGCTGGGTACAGTGTGGGGGGGCTGGTTCCTCTCAGGACCCCGAGACTCAGATAGTTTTTACCTTGGCTTGTTTCTGAGGAGCCCTGCAGACGTTCTCCTGTGTTCCTCTTTGTCTGGGTTCCCAAAGCCAGCAGAACAAGCTGTGCAGCGTTCCAGTCCTCGGGTCAGAATCAGCATCTCCATGGGTTGTTGGTGATAAAGCACAGAGCTGCAGCAGGAGGCCACGGACGATGAGAGCGGCTCTTATTTGCAGCTCCTTGAGTCGTGTGACGTTCTGTTTGTGTTGCTGCAGCTTTCTGAATGTACCGTGTTTGTTCTGCTTCTTCTTCTTCATGTGTATTTATGGAGCCACGCCTCAGTGAGATATATTTATGTACACTGGAGAAAAATCTAATAAAACAATGGAAACTAACTGCATGTCTTTTAGTTTCATTATTATTATTATTACAACTACTACTATTATTATTATTATTATTTTAGCTAGAGATAAACACTTTTAAAAGTTTTCTGGCTTCCAGGACTTTATTTTATATTTGCATTAAGTTGATATAAATATATTAAAAACTGGACCTGCATCTATCTATCTATCTGTTGTTATCTGAAAAGTTTCAGAACCCTTGTTTTAGTGCAATACAAAGTTTACCTTTTTTAAATGCATAACTATTGTAACTTGATTTAAATTGGACTTTTATTCATCTTCAACACGTCTGTTTCCTCACCAGGTGAATAGTTCTTCAATGTTTAGCAAATATCCACCTATTTTATCTGTATTTCATGAACTGGACCAGAATCAGAGCTCCAGGCGGTGTTGGACCTTCCCAGGCTTCAAACTCAAAGTACTGGATGGAAAGATTTTAAGAGTTAAACTGATCATTTTAAAACATGGATCATTTCCAGCATGTGAGGACAGACTGGGAGAAATGATCTCCCAGTCTTTCATGTTCTGAGAAAAAACTGTCTTCTGAAGTGAAGCCAGAGCAGAAGCTGTGGAGCAGAACCCAGCTGCTCAGAGTTCTGGTTGGACCTGCTGGGCTGTTTTCCAGGAGGAGACGAAGGTTTGGGACGCGACGCCCCTTTTTGGGATGTCGACGCCTCTTTTTGCAAAAACACCCCGAAATTTAAGTCAAATACGAGAAACGTGGATGTTTACGTAGATGAGCAAGTAGCTCAGGGAGTAAGAAGACATGCTGGTTGGCTGACTGTTATGTAAAGGTTGCAGGTTCAACTCCAGATGGCATCTTGCTGCTTTTTGCTTCCAATAGAGGGAAAATGGAGGTAAAAGTGGTCTAGTCCAGGAGGTGAACCTGCAACCTGTGACTCTGTAGCTCACTTCTTACTCCTCTGAGCCACCGCTCATCACACCAGAAAGAGTTTTCGGGCGCCATTTGTCTCATAAAAATTACAGATTTTGGTCAAAACAGGAAAAAAGTCAAAAAACGAGCCAGAAGCTGAAGCTCCAGCTGAGGCAGAGGGCTGATCAGGAGGTGGTTTGTTGGTCTGAAGGCTCTTGGTTCTGCTCCACAGATCATCACCTGCAGAGTCTCCTCACACTGCTCTGCTTCTTGAACCCACTGAAGCTCTTCAAACCACCAGGAGCCCAGTTCTTACAGAAAAAGACTTTATTTTTCCTCAGTATATTACTTCATGTTTACATAAATAGAAATAGGTTTTCTTTTTGAACTAGTCCAGAACCTCAGAGTTAAACATTTAAAGGCCAGCATGGCATGCAGAGTCACATTTCATCATAGAAAATAAAACAGTAAAAACTGAGTTTTGTTAGTCTTCAGCAGAGTGAAGGAGGTTAGTTGATCCAACTAGAGGAACCTGAACATGATGAGGGAACAAAGAGCGTACGGGCAGAACCAGCAGCAGGAAGTGGGCTTGGAGCCTTAAAGACGGATGCAGGAACAGCAGCAGAGGGAGACGTCTTCAGCTTTCATTCTGAAAGTCTGAACTCATCTGTGGAGACGACAAAAACCCCTTAGTTTGACTTTTCTTCACAGAGGAGATAACCGGTGTTAAATGTGGTTTGGCTGAATCTCACCTTTGTGCACCTTGGAGAAATAATTGGTCGTAACAATGAAAGCAGAGCAAAAGCAGCACTTCTGAATATTAAATAAACCAGCCGTCCATTTATAGACTGTTTCAGCACAAGCTACATTTATGTAAATACTACATGCTACATTTGTCCTTCTGCATATTTTAGAACATTTATTCTGTAAGTTTTTCAAATTTTTCTTTGAAGAGTCAAAAAAGGTTTTAGATATCTAATAGTTTTTATTTTATCGAAGAGTTTTAACATTTTTGACAGTGTCCTTTAGGGATGCTCATGTCTCGTTTTTCTTTAAGTGCTTTTAATTTAGGTCTGCCTCTTATCATTCTGAGTGTCTCACCAATATTTCATTTGGTTACATAAAAACAATAAAGACTTGATTCTTGAAAAGTTAGTTTAAGGCCTTCCTAACTCAAAATTAAATCATAATCAACAAATTATGACCATCCGAATGAAATTGAGAAGGCTGGTTTATGATCCATAATCTGATCAGCATCCATGTAAATTCATGCATTTACAGAACCTGCATGAGAAGGATGGAGCTGCAGCACAGAACATTTTGGAATGATCATCATTTCCTCTCCACAGCAACAGCAGGAGTTCTCTACCATCTCAGAACCAGCTGCAGGTCCATTCTGTGCGCTCAGAACAGTCAGAACCAACACACCTCTGCCTTTATTGTTGTTTTTTTCCTGCATGAAGAAGTATAGAACTTTTGTGGTTGTTTTATGGAAATTCAACCACTCTGCTAACGTCAGAGAGTTTCTACTATGAATAAATCTTGGTGCAATAAACACGTCATGATGAAATTATGATTTTAAGCCCATATAAACGGTGCTTTCAGAATACTTTCTTTCCTTTTAATCCGAACACGTTTCAATCCAATCAGGGAAAGTTGGGCATGTAAACAAGCTCCTGTCATTAACCAGCTAACAAACTAAGAGCTGCCTTACGAGCTACCAGACTGATGTTTACGCGGCAGCTGGAAGAATGACTTCAGCCGCTCAGGACTCTGCTCACAGCCCTGAGACAAGCCCTGTCCTCGTTTCCTCACTTTGAAACGGAACAAACTTAAAATATTGTAACGACTTAACCTGCTGTTGAGCTTCCATCGCCCTCATCAATGACTCCATGTTGTTTCAGCTCCTGCATCATCACGTTCCCATGCCATGTCAAATCTCACGTGTTACTTTTATTCTTTTTCTTTGGAAACGCAACATGCTCCCCATCTTTTAAGGACTTAGTCTGAGTCGTGTTCTGTGACTTAATTTAATAGAATATACTACAAAAAATCTGTATCTAAAAATACTACATCTGCCTTGCTCAGTCATCTGTAAATAAAATGGGTAGCACTGCTGCCTTGCAGCAAGAAGGTCCTGGATTCGAGTCCGACCCTGGGTCTTTCTGCAGGTAGTCTGCATGTTCTCCCTGTGCATGTGTGGATTCTATCTGGGCACTCCGGCTTCCTCTCACAGTCCAAAAACATGACTGTTAGGTTAACTGGTCTCTCTAAATTGTGTGTGTGTGAATTGTTGTTTGTCCTGTCTGTCTCTGTGTTGCCCTGTGATAGACTGGCGACCTGTTCAGGGTGTAAACCACCTCCATCCACAGCTGGAAAAAGGCATGGGTCAGAAAATGGAAAGAAGATGTCTATTTTCCAGGTAGAAACAACATGATCAGATATTTACTGCCTTTAAACAGGGATTCATATATTTCCAAATCAAGATGTTATCTGGGTAAATCAGATCACAACCTTGTTTTTCTCTGCTCAGATTATAAACCCCTTGTCAAGAGACTACCTGCAACAAAAAGGGCTGTGAGAAAGTGGTCATAGGAAGCTGATCGAGCCCTACGGGGTTGTTTTGAAACTACCAATTGGGTTTTTCTTTGCCTGCCACATGGAGAGGACATAAATGCCATATCTGAGTGTGTGACTGACTATATGAACTTCTGTATGGACAGCATCATCCCCACCAGAACAGTGATATGCTTCCCTAATAACAAATCCTGGATCACCAGTGATCTGAAAGAACTGTTTAACAAGAAAAAAAAGAGCCTTTAGGGAGAGAGTCAGGGAGTTATTTAGGAGTATACAGAAGCATGGTGGAGCGAAGCGAAAAACAAACCTTACATTTGAAATGAATTGTAGTCATACACCGGGGAGAGGAAGTTACCGGAAGCTAATAGCATAGGCTAGCAGACATTAAGCGCTAACTTTAAAAAGCTTCGCTTTATTTTAGTCGCAACTTTGCAGACATGCAACTTTGAGCTAGCCAAAACGTAGTCGAGTCCCCGGCATGCAGGAAGCGATTTCAGTCCAGATTTTGTTCTCAGCTAGGGAACATGGGTCCTCTGCTGACTGCTCCGGCTGGAGTCCCGAGGAAGCAAAACAAAGCAGGTTTTGGCCATAATATTATGGCCTGAAATGTGAACACCGACCAAAGAACAAAAGCAAGAGACCTTGTGAAGATGTGGCGGAAGCTAGTCAGAGTGTCTCATTATCCACAGTAAAACAAGTACTGTACTGACATGGGCTGAAAGGCGAAAAATGTTTCCCCTGCTATTATTTAATTTTTTTTTACCGTTAAAGGCACCAGCAATTATGTATGTTTTCAAAAAAAATAAATACACCCAATATTAGAGATTCACTGCTCCCTCCCTCTATTTGCTATCCGTTGTTAATGTTCTGTTTTATTATATTGTTAATGTTTTTAGTTAAAACTAGTTGAGTTGTGCGATATTGGTTGTAATTGTGTCAGCGGCCTCGCCAACATTCCAAAAAAAAAAAATAAAAAAAAAAACTCGATATGCTTGAATGATTATTTGTTGTTAACACGCGTTTTTTTGTTGTTGCTTTCGTGCGTGCATATAGTGAATGGCAGGGAAAAAGCACATGGATACGCCCCCACCCCCACGCGCAAAAGTTGTCGTCAGCCCCCCCCCCGGCTCCGCGAGTCGGTCCGCGCAAAACTTGTCGTCTACCCCCCCTCCAACTCACCGCCTCGCCTAAGCAAATTCCTGTGGGAAACACTGTAAAGAAGTAAAAGGCAATATCGTCTTCAGAAAAAACCACTATCGCTCCATCACTAACTAATATGCTAAAGGAATAAACATAAAGATTTTAACACTTTAATTACAGAAGACATTTATTTTTAGTTATATCTTCACAGGATATTTTATTCAAATATAACATTTTAAAGCTTACAAAAAATATAAAGCTGTGAAAATAAAAGAAAGAAATTTTAGTGAACCCCATTTGGTCCATTTATAAGATTAAAGACTTCATTGGTTACATGTTAGCACAAAAAAAATTATTCAAACTATTGGCAGACAACCAAAAAACATTCTTATATCTGCTTCAGGCTTTGTTACACACAGTCAAGCCATTCATCAGTGAGAATTAGTGAGAAGGATGAGCCTGTCTCTCCCCACAGTTCATTCTTGGAGGCATGGATGACAAACAAACTCTAAGATCATCTTCCACTTGTAAACCAGCTAAAAAACTCTCTGCAACACTTTCCACGAGACATCCATTACACCTCAGTGATAAAGCAGTGCGTCATGTTCAACATCCAGATTTGGGCAAAGTTGACTATAATGCATGGATTGATTTGATTGATTTTATCCACGCTTCAACTCCACTCTTTGGGCCGGTCATCACTGCTGAGCCATCCGTACAAGCAGAGAGACATTTTTCCAGCTCAGTCTCGCTTCAGTCAGAAAAGCATCAACTAGCTTAAATATTTCATCACCACTTGTCCTGCCCAAGACCTCCTTGCAAAAACGAAATCTTCCAAAATGTTTCCCTCCCAGGGATAGAGCACCAGAGCTATCAGCTGAGCAGCAGTGGAAATGTCTGTAGATTTGTCCAGCTGTTTAGAAAACTGATCACATGAACACAGTCTATCCAATCACTGTTCCTGAATGTCAGCCGACAGTTCTTTAATTCTTCTCCTCACCATGTTGTCTGAAAGCGGGACAGTTTTCAACTTGTTAGCTGCATCTGTACCAAGTAGAACCTCACACATGTCCACCGCAGCAGGAAGCACAAGGTCCATTCCTATTGAGTGTGGCTTCTTACTGTTTGCATTGTGCTACGCCACCAGATACAGAGCTTGTTTTCTAGCACTTGAAGACAAACACATTTTGGTCTCCCATCCTCTTTCTCCATAAAGCCAAACTCGATGTAACTGTTTTCATACTTCCTAATTTTAGCTGATTTGGCTTTTACCTTACATAAGTTGGACAGAGTTAAATATTTGTCCATTGTGATACTTGACTCAACCACAACACATCCTCAGCAGTGCCACCTCAGGTCTAACAACATAGTTTCACAGACCCCCAACCCATAGTCTGGTGACCCTGGTTTGAGACCGTTGCACTAATGGACTCAGGCATGAACCTCCAAAGGCATCTAAACACAATTACAAAGTCTGCCTTCCATCACCTGAAGAACATTTCCAAGATTAAAGGAATGATGTCTCAGCCGGTTACAGAAAAACTAATCCATGCATTTAATTTTACTCAAATCAAAAACTGAAATGGGGTTTTCACAGGTCCACCAAAAAAAAATCAGACAGCTGCAGTTAATCCAGAACGCTGCTGCTCACATCCTCAATAAGACAAAGAAAGCAGAGAACATCGACCTGGTCCTTAAGACCTTACACTAACTCCCTGTATCTCAGAAAATAGAGTTTAAAATAAATGTGTTAGTCTATAAAATCCCTGAATGGCTTAGCACTTAAAAACATGTCTGACTTGTTATCAGCGTATCAACCCTCCAGACCACTAAGGTCTTCTGATTCAAGCCTAATCTGGTAAATGGCTTGTACTTGTATAGCACATTAAATAGTCCGACAACCCCAAAGCGCTTTACAACTTGTAAAAAGCCAACTTCCTATATTCTACCAACTAAAACAAACATCCAGATGACTGTAAAAAGTGCTTAAAAGCCTGAGTTATTTTAAATCAAGATTATAAACACATTTGTTTAGGATTGCCTTTGACTGTTCTAGTTAAACCGTTAACTGAAACATTTAAATTGGTAGTGCAATTTGTTTCTGTTTTTATTTTCCTACATTTTAATAATGTAAAGCCCTTTAGCATTGTCCTTGTACTGAAATGTGCTATACAAAAAAACTTGCCTTGTCTTGCATTGTATGGTTTCTTCTGTGCTTGTTGAAATCAGATTTGTCGCCAAATCTTTTTCCACATGGAGCACAACAGAAAGGCTTCTGTGCTGTATGGCTTCTCATGTGAGTGTTTAAATGATGTTTGAGGCTAAATCTTTTTTCACATAGATCACAACAGAAAGGCTTCTCTCCTGTATGGATTCTCATGTGTGTGATTACATGTGATTTTCGACTAAAGCTTTGTCCACATAGATCACAACAGAAAGGCTTCTCTCCTGTATGGATTCTCATGTGTGTGATTACATGTGATTTTCGACTGAAGCTTTGTCCACATAGATCACAACAGAAAGGCTTCTGTCCTGTATGGATTCTCATGTGTGTGTTTAAATTTACTTTTTGACCAAATCTTTGTTCACATAGATCACAGCAGAAAGGCTTCTCTCCTTTGTGGATTCTCATGTGTGTGTTTAGAGCTGAATTTCTCATAAATGTTTTACCACAGTCTTTGCAGCTAAGCTTAACTCCTGTGTGGCCTTTCCTACACTTTTTCTTCTCTGTAAAATATTTCTTATATCCAGAGTCTGACAAGTGTTTCAGCTCAGACAGAGGGTGATCTACATCACTGTCTTCTTCATCCTCCTCAGTGTCTTCAGTCTCTAAAAAAATTGAAGCATCTCCATGATCTTGTATTCTGGTGTCTCCATCATTCTCTTCTGGAAGCTCTCTGTCTTTAATTTGGTCTGGATAAAGCTGTGAGAGCAGCAGCAACTGTTTATCATCCAGACTCTTTATGGGAGGAGCAGCCACTGGAAACCTGATGACATTAATCACCTCCTTCCCATTGAGCTGCTCTCCTGGCAGACTGATGTAGACTCCCTTCTGTTCCTCCTTGATGTGAGGGGGCTTTTGGTCATGCAGGTCAGCAGGAGGTCTGTGGTCTAAAGAAGCTTCTTCTTTAACAATCAGCTTCTGCTGAACATCTGCAGGAAACATTGAAACACATTATGCAAGCTAGAAATAATTTTTTATCTCAGCCTAAACTGAGGCTCGTTTTAATTAAGATATATTTAGGAAATTTTATTAGATTAAATTCTTTGACAGAACATGCAGAACAGTAAAACACAGAATAAAATGACATGACTGTTATAACCCCTTTGTACAGCTACCTTTTTTACAATAAAGTGCTGATGACACAACATTGACCTTTTCAGCCATGTTTTTCAAACAAAATGTTAGGCCTTGTCCAATGTGCTTAATGTGTCTACGTTCATCTATACGGCGCACTAGATTATAAGGCGCATTAAATATTCTTCCCAAGTGTGTAATATCACTCCGTCTCTTCATGTCCACAGTTCTCTATCCGTCTCTGTTGGGAGGACAGCGTAGTTGGACTACACTGCCCTGTTTCTAACATAAGGGGAAGATAAACGTAACATCAACCAGCCAGGCATATTTTTTACCTCTCAATGTTGTTTTTATATGTTATGTTAATCTTCGGAGGGCGTGGCTGATTGGACCCTGGAAGAGAAATCTTTTTTTCCTGACTTTGATAAGGCTGTGGCTTGATGGGTAGAGTAGTCGTCTGGCAATCAGAAGGTTTAGGGTTCGATTCCAGCTTCCCCTTGTCGATGTGCCCTTGGGCATGGCGCTTAACCCCAAGTTGCCTTTAGTGAGAGCTACTGCTTTGGGTGGTCAGCATGACTGGAAAAGCTCTATACAAGTTCAGTCCATTTACCATAACAAAATATTGTAGTTGATTATAAAAGGCACAATGTGAATTATCATATTCACATCCAGGCAATGAAAACACTACAGATTATTATTATTCTACGGGTTTCTTTATCCATGTTGGTCTCATTGGTGAATGAGGCAGAGTTTCATCAAGCCTGTACGTTCGAACATTTCCCCCTCAGCTGCATCACTTAAAGCACACATGGGTTCACGCTGCGTCTTTATACATGATCCAGCTGCTAGATTTTACCTAAATTACATGTAACGCAATTTTGCGCACCTGACTTCAACCACAAGGCAGCAGCTCACTGAAGCACTACTGGTTCTGTGTCGTTAAAAACAAAAGAGCATGAAACACAGCTACTGACTCTCCAATGATTTTACTTGGGACATTTTGTTACGAGTGGAAGGACATTAAAAGTAGTGATTCGCGTTTTAAAGGCTGGCCATTGATAAAAGCACCTGGCTCCGAGGGAAGGGAGGGGAGAGAAGCAGTAAGACGGTTTAGGCACAGAAACACGGTGCACGTAGTTAAAAAATGCAGAATAAATAAGAACGAAACTTATAAACAGACTAATTGTTCTGATCCAGCGTGCAGCCATGACTGTTTCTGAATAAAGGCTTTATCTGGGAGCCGCTCTCCCCCCTTGCCTGCTGCTTCGCACTTTCACCGCTGGTTAAGACCAAAAAATCATGACTCTGATCGCTCTTCCTGCTGCTCTGTTAACTGCAGCAGAAATAAGCTGTGAAAGAAGCTGAACCAGCTCCGCAGAAGGCGGGTCTAGACTGAGCTCTGGATGGACAGAGCTGTGAACGGATCATCCGCAGCCCAGATCCTGTCGTTCTCACGTCACGTGTGTTTGCATACCTGTGTTTGTTGTCATATGAGTTGTAAAATACAGAAGAATCTACCCAAATGATGACTGAAAAACACAATTTATTTGGTACAATTATTTACACGCCATGTGGCAGCAAGCCCTCTGAAATTCACTCGCCAAATGGGTAATTTACTCGCATTTGGCGTAGGCGATATAATCGAGTATACGCAATGTATCTCAAGTTTTCCTCTGCGCGATGGTTAAAATGGCTTTATCGCGACCATCGAGTGTAAATTTTCATGGCAAGATTGAGATGTGCAGCTGTGGTTAAAAAAGGGCTAAAATAAAACATTTTAAATAAATTTTTATTTTGCAATAAATTTTTCAAACAAAAAAAATTGACACGTTAATATGAGATATAACAATGCAACTTTAGTCACTATGTGGCTAAAAACATTTGTTACTCAAGGTTATTTGAACATATCGCTATATATATCGTATATCATTATATAGCCCAAAGATATCGTGATAATAGATTTTCTTCATATCGCCCACCCCTAATTTGGTGTCTGGCGAGTGGTAATTTTTGAACCCTGCTTGCAGACAGCTCAGGGGTTTGATCAGGCAGTGAGTGTACCGTAATGCTCTGAATATCTATTGAGTGGAGCGGCTTTGTTGCAAACCAAGGTCTTACTTACACATTTTAACAGATTTTTCAGTCAACTGTATATGGGATCAGTCAATGAGCACAACTTTAATCACATATGAGGCGCATCGGATTATCAGGCGCATTATCCATTTTTGAGAAAATTTAAGGACTTTAAGTGTCTTTTATAGTCCGAAAAATACAGTAATTAAATGAGTGCAAGGAGACGTCATTTTATTTAAATGTGGAAGTTTTGACTATTCTGCCACAACATGACAACTACAGTGTTTTGATATAATCTTCTGATTAATTCCTTCTAAAAACTCACCAAATGACATGAAAATGTTAACCCACCCACAGCTATTTTTCTAGTTAAAAGCCAGATTGGCAAAAAAAAAAATTCATTTTGGGATTTTATACAGATCGTTTTGCAGCACTGTAGGAGTGGTCACAGAGCAACTGTTCAGCCTAGCCCATCGTGTTCAAAATAAGCCCGATTGGCAATTTATTTTATTTTGGGATTTAATTGAGATTAAAGATAAAAAAGAAGCTCAAGAACAAATGATGATGGTTTAAATAAAAAAAAAAAACATTAAAAAAATAAAATCTGAGTTCAATATTAAAATAGAAGTATGTTTGTAGCTGTTTAGTTGGTCAATTATTGAATAAATGTCTGTATTTTCATACACGTTTGTTTCTCCATGTTTAAGGTTTGCAACAAAACAATCCTGTGAAAATCCATTAAGGTTTTTGCCAACTTTTGCTTGAATAAAAATGCTGAAAGTTCCTGCTGCTAAATATTACACTGAAAAGCGATGCCGACCGCCCCAAGATGGCGACCCAAAGGTTGTCAGCGCCCATACTCGATTTGTGTATAACCCCTTTTCTTTACCTTAGCCCTTTTCTTTACCTTAGTGCAGTTGTGCGCTCTTTATTGGGTGGTTACAGTCCTACACTTTTAACATGAGTCCAAGAAAGGTTGAGATTTGGGCTTTTTTCTTTTGTCCCTTTTAAACCGGTTCCATTTGCCCGGCTCTACTCGGATCCACCAGCTTTCTGAGCATTTAGATTATAGTTTTTTTCAGTAGCAGTTCATCTCTACTCAAGAGTAGGACCAATCAGAGAGAAGGGACACAATGTCACATGAACAGACTTTTTCACTGATTGGCCAAGGACAAAGAAGGTTTTCAATGTAGAGTGACGTCATTAATATTAAGGACCACCAAAAACTGACTGGGTCTATTGTCATTCTCTCAGAACAGCAGCTAGAGCTGCAGTGAGTCCCTCCCTACTTCCCTCAGCGCTGCCTCACAGGCACAGGCAGCTGCCTCACAGGCACAGGCAGCTGCCTCATTCTGAAAAAATCCAAAATTTTTCTTCAATTGAATAAAAAAACTGAAGTAATAATCTTTGGAACAATAGAGATCAAAAGTTAGCTCACAGCTTCAGCTGCTTCAGCTAGAAACCACTAATCAGGCCCGAAATCTGGGAGTAGTGATACACTCAGACCTGAACCTCCAAAAGCACCTAAAGACAATTACAAGGTCGGCTTTCTATCACCTGAGGAACATTTCCAGGATTATAGGAGTGATGTCTCAGCAGGATCTGGAAAAACTAATCCATGCGTTTATTTTTAGTCAAATTGATTACTACAACGGTGTTTTCACAGGTCTGCCTAAAAAGTGGATCAGACAGCTGCAGCTGATCCAGAACGCTGCTGCCTGCGTCCTCACTAAGACTAAGAAAGTAGAGAACATAACCCCAGTTCTAAAGTCCTTACACTGGCTCCCTGTATCTCAGAGAATAGACTTTAAAATCCTTCTGTTAGTCTATAAATCCCTGAATGGCTTAACACCTAATTACATCACAGACTTGTTATCAGGGCATCAACCCTCCAGACCACTCAGGTCTTCTGGCTCCAGCCTACTCTGCATACCTAGAACCAGAATTAAACAAGGAGAAGCAGCAATTAGTTCTTATTCTCCACTTATCTGGAACAAACTTCCAGAAAACTTTAAAAGTGCAGAAAGCCTGAGTTCCTTTAAATCAAGATTAAAAACGTATTTGTTCACGATTGCCTTCGACTGTTCTAGTTAAACTGTTTTAGTGAAACATCATTAGTTCAACTTTGTAGTCCAACTGTTTTTAATGTTTGATTTTAGTTTCTATTTCATTTTGTTTCTACAATTTATTCCTACTTGCTTTTATTCTGTTTTTTCCCATGTACTTTAATCATGTAAAGCACTTTGCATCGTCTCTGTACTGAAATGTGCTATACCAGGGGTTCCCAAACCTTTTTAGCCGTGCACCCCCTTCCACGTCCCAGCCGGGTTGACGCACCCCCAAGATTAATATATATATATATATATATATATATATATATATATATATATATATATAATATATATATATATATATATATATATATATATATATATATATATATATATATATATATATATACACAGTTTTCACCTCGCGCACCCCCTAGTGGCAGCTCACGCCACCACACTTTGGTAAACCCTGTGCTATACAAATAAATTTGCCTTGCCTTGAACGACCTGCCTACAGTCAGAGACCATTTTTACACTGCAGATGTATAACACATTGCCAAAGCTGCCAGTGATTCCTCCCTGGATTACAAAGGGGATATAAAGATTAGGGCTGAATGATTATTTGCATTTGCAATAACATCGCGATAGGATAAAACCGCAATGGACACGATTTGACGGGTCACATGATCGGGGGTGACTCGCTAGCCAAATAACACGGAGGGAAAGTCGATATCGTCTGCGACTTACCTGCCAAACAGTGTCCTCAGGCTGGACAAAAAACGACACAACTGAAGGTATGTTACCAAAGAGGAGCAGTATGTCACTTGTGTGGAATTATTTTGGGTTTAAAAAAGATGGCCCGCATCATTGTGTCCCTGCCACATGTGCTCCTTCAGAGCGTCTTTTCATTGCTGGAGGGAAACCAGTAAAAGTTGACATGCTGATTTTTCTGGCAAAAAAATCTGTGAGCTTCTAAAAAAATACAGAGACAAATCTTTATGGCTGACAGTGACATACGTTTTTTGCACTTTACAATAGTTGTTTGCTGCTCTTACTGAGTGAATATATAATTTATATAATTGTTAAAAAAGTTTTTCTTAGGATTTAAAAAGGTCATACACTCATTTATTTTCTGTTTATTTGAGTTTGATTTACCTATAAAAACGTCAACAAGACATTTTTCGCTATACTGTCCTGCACTTTAGTATGTTTGATGCCACTGACTGGAGATCAGTCATTAATTTCGTATCTTATTTTATTTATTTATTTATAGACTGTCCTGTTAAAATCTGACAGTGTTTAAGGAGTGGAGTCCATATGTTTATATATCATGTTTCATGAAACATGAAAAGATGTTAAGGTAAAGCCACAAATTTGTTTATTGTTGTAATTTGTGCTTTAAATAAATCTGATTTGTTATGAAACAGATTTGTTTGTATATCCTCCTGAGAACCAAGGAAAATATTTTTTTTCCTAATCATATTTTTTTGTGATTCCATACCTGTTTAGGGTTAAAAAAACATCCTACAATTCCCACATTTTTATTTTTATTCTTTATTTTTATTTTACAGCATGTCCACTGTAGTGGACAACAGGATCATTTGAGTACGAAAACAGACACATTTGGTAGATAAAAATTTTACCAGATTATAGAGTTTTTTTAACTAAGAATACAAACATTTTAGGCTGTAAATTGACTATTATACAAGAATACAGACATTTTGATTATAAAATAGACACATTTATTATTCTTGAACTTACATTTTGCAAAATTATCTTTACAATTCAATCCTTTTATTGGCCCCCTTGAATCCTTGAGTTATTTGAACAATGAACATAGAACTAATGTGAAACTGATTTTTTGGGGATTTATTTCTTCTGTCAAACTGAATCCAATCTAGTTTTTCCTTCACTCTTCATTTTGTTCTTAGTATGTTCTTTGTTAGTGGTGATAGTCCTGGAAGCAATTTCTCTTTTTGGCAATGCAGAGGAACATCTTGCATTTGGTACATCTCACGTACGTCTTGCTCTTGCAGCCCTTATTTCTGCATCTTTCTGCATGCTTGGTATCCATCATCTCAGGCATGTGCGTGGCTCCTATTCTGCGCACGGATGGCTCTGGTTGTGGGATCCTCATTTTAGATGGTGGCTCATACTCATCCTCACTCTCTTCACAGCTGTTATCCAGTTCCGGACTCTCCAACAGCTCTTCAGCTAGGACTAATTTGAAGTCCAGGTACTGATGTGTGTTCTTGGATGCTCTGTGCAGAGCTTTGCTGTCAGACTTGTATTGTATCCAGGAGTTTTGTGATGGCAACATCAAAGAAGTGACTGATCACACGCGATGTCCATTTCCTTGTCCTGCTTGACATACGATAGAAGCTAAGCATGCGATCACAAAGATCCACGCCACCCATGTTGTCATTATACTGCTTAATTACTGCTGGTCTTTTAACCTGGACCATGTGCTTTTCTTTCTTGGACCATCTGGTACAGATGTCTTCCGGGTCTTTCCCATGTACAGTGGATGCCATGAGCACTGGTTTGTTGTCAAACCATTTTGTGATGGCCAGCTCAGGACTCTTTCTGGCCACTGACACTGATGTTCCTCTCCCCTCTTTTTTCAACTGTTTGTCTTCTGGCAGCTGGCACAGCTTTGGGCCACGGTTCTTCATTATAGTTCCAGTTGCAGGAAGGCCCTTTGCCAGCAATGCATCCAATAGATCTATGGTTGTGAAGTACCTGTCGAAGAATATGTGGCTTCCTTTTGGAACAGATTCAACCATCCGTAGAACTGCTGCAGCTCCAACTCCTAACCTTTGGACTGTAAAGGTATTCTTCCCTTGGTAGACTTCAAAATCAAGCATCAGACCATTTGGGGATGCAAGGACAAAGACATTTAGGCCAGTAGGGTTTGGCTTGCCAGGAACATATTGCCTGACTGGACAACGGCCTGTGAACGGGATGATTTGCTCATCAATGCAGACCGTCTCTCGCTTTGCAAGGCTGAGACAGCCTTGCCGTACACGATCGAGTATTGGCCTAACTTTCCAAAGAATATCTGCCTTCTTTGTTTCCTCTGTTACAGCCAGGTCATTGACAATCTTGAGGGAGTTTCTTATCCTGAAGAATCTATCCCTAGACATTTTGCTACTTATGACTGGCACTTTAGTTTTTTTGGCCCAAAACATTTTAATTCTGGGATAGCCAAGGCAGGCCATGTGGACTGAAATGCCAAAGAAGATTTTTATTTCTTGTGGCGTAGTTTTCATACACACTCCTCTGCTTTGCAGCTCTCTTTGATTTGTGTATGTTGCCAAATCTTCAAAGACCTTGTTGTCAATGTACTGTGAAAAGTATTTAATTGGACTCCAGTCTGCACGTGTTGTAGGGTCATCTTGACACACAGGAAGCTCAGATAACACAGGTGCAAATCTGATCGGAAGGAAAAAAAAAAGATTAATAAATGATAAATAACAGTTTATATACTCAATGCAGCTAAATTTAAAATTGTGGAACTGCATCAAACATACATATTACTCCTGGCCCACAGGGGGCGTCGAGTTTCCTGCTCATCCCTGTCTGTGTCTGACTCTGTGTCTGCATCTGTCCCTTCAACTGAGCCTTCTGCATCATCTTCGTCTTCTTCATTGCCGTCTTCTCTCACTGGTTGAAACTCATCCTCATCTCTCTCATCATCTGACAACTCTAAATCTGAATCTCCCTCGATTATTTTGTGAAGAATTCTTTCTGCTTCAGTTCTGTTTCCTATAAAAATGTGGAGTCATTATTTACATGAAGATAGTCCTGATGTCCACTATAGTTGACATTCATAAAATGGCAAATTTTTCAAAAGATACATAATGTATTTGCTATCATAACTAAATATATGATTCCTTACACCTTAATGAACAAGAAAATATATGATTATCATAGTAACAAAACCATTGACAAACAATATTTGACTCACCTCTTATCTTTCCATAAAATGTGCTTGTTCCTATGGCATCCATTTTGGATTGAAAGATAGAGGGGGTTTCCGGCCTACCAGCCAATCAAATAAAATATCACTGAAAAGCCCAGGATGTCCTCTGTACAGTACAGCAGGAATTAAGAGACTAGCATAAAAGATTTAAAGGAGAGGGATGAAACTTGTCGTTTCATCTGACCTGCGGCCGCATGTCTTGGACACTCGGGTGAAGAGAGGGGCGGAGCTCTCCACCGACCACTACCTGGTGGTGAGTTGGCTCCGATGGCGGGGGAGGAAGCCGGTCCGACCGGGCAGGCCCAAACGTACTGTGAGGGTTTGCTGGGAACGTCTGGCGGAGTCCCCTGTGAGGCGGAGCTTTAACTCCCACCTCCGGGAGAACTTTAAACACGTCCCGAGGGAGGCGGGGGACATTGAGTCTGAATGGACCATGTTCCACGCCTCTATTGCTGAGGCGGCTAGTCGGAGCTGTGGCCGCAAGGTTGTCGGTGCATGTCGTGGCGGCAACCCTCGAACCCGCTGGTGGACACCAGCGGTGAGGGAAGCCGTCAAGCTGAAGAAGGAGTCCTACCGGGCTTTTTTGGCCTGTGGGACTCCGGAAGCAGCTGATGTGTACCGGCAGTCGAAGCGGCAGGCGGCTCGGCTGGTCGCCGAGGCAAAAACTCGGGCGTGGGAAGAGTTCGGAGAGGCCATGGAGAAAGACTTCCGTACGGCTTCGAAGCGATTCTGGTCCACCATCCGGCGTCTCAGGAGGGGGAAGCAGTGCAGTACCAACACTGTTTACAGTGGGGGTGGTGTGCTGCTGACCTCGACTCGGGACGTCGTGCGTCGGTGGGCGGAATACTTCGAAGACCTCCTTAATCCCACCAACACGTCTTCCATTGAGGAAGCAGAGCCTGAGGACTCTGGGTCGGGTTCTCCCATCTCTGGTGCTGAGGTTGCCGAGGTTGTTAAAAAGCTCCTCGGTGGCAAGGCTCCGGGGGTGGATGAGATTCGCCCTGAGTACCTTAAGGCTCTGGATGTTGTGGGGCTGTGTTGGTTAACGCGGCTCTGCAACATTGCGTGGACATCGGGGGCAGTTCCCCTGGATTGGCAGACTGGGGTGGTGGTCCCCCTATTTAAAAAGGGGGACCGGAGGGTGTGTTCCAACTACAGAGGAATCACACTCTTAAGCCTCCCTGGTAAGGTCTATTCAGGGGTTCTGGAAAGGAGGGTCCGTCGGATAGTCGAATCTCGGAGTCAGGAAGAGCAGTGTGGTTTTCGTCCTGGCCGTGGAACACTGGACCAGCTCTACACCCTCAGCAGGATTCTTGAGGGGGCATGGGAGTTTGCCCAACCAGTCTACATGTGCTTTGTGGATCTGGAGAAGGCATTCGACCGTGTCCCCCGGGGGATCCTGTGGGGGGTACTCCGGGAGTATGGAGTACCGGACCCTTTAATAAGGGCTGTCAGGTCTCTGTACGACCGGTGTCAGAGTCTGGTCCGCATTGCCGGCAGTAAGTCGGACTCGTTTCCGGTGAGAGTTGGACTCCGCCAAGGCTGCCCTTTGTCACCGATTCTGTTCATAACTTTTATGGACAGAATTTCTAGGCGCAGCCAAGGTGTTGAGGGGATCCGCTTTGGTGGCCTTAGGATTGCGTCTCTGCTATTCGCGGATGACGTGGTCCTATTGGCTTCATCAGGGCGTGATCTACAGCTCTCACTGGAGCGGTTCGCAGCCGAGTGCGAAGCGGCCGGGATGAAGATCAGTGCCTCCAAATCCGAGACCATGGTCTTGAACCGGAAAAGGGTAGAGTGCCTTCTCCGGGTTGGGGAGGATGTCCTGCCCCTAGTGGAGGAGTTCAAGTATCTTGGGGTCTTGTTCACGAATGAGGGGAAGATGGAGCGGGAGATCGACAGGCGGATTGGTGCAGCGTCTGCTGTGAAGCGGGCGCTGTACCGATCCGTTGTGGTGAAGAGAGAGCTGAGCCAAAAGGCGAAGCTCTCGATTTACCGGTCGATCTACGTTCCTACCCTCATCTATGGTCACGAGCTTTGGGTCGTGACCGAAAGAACGAGATCCCGGATACAAGCGGCTGAAATGAGTTTTCTCCGTAGTGTGTCTGGGCTCTCCCTTAGAGATAAGGTGAGGAGCTCAGTCATCCGGGGAGGACTCAGAGTAGAGCCGCTGCTCCTCCACGTCGAGAGGAGCCAGTTGAGGTGGCTCGGGCATCTGGTCAGGATGCCTCCTGGACGCCTCCCTGGAGAGGTGTTCCGGGCACGTCCCACCGGGAGGAGACCCAGGGGAAGACCCAGGACACGCTGGAGGGACTATGTCTCCCGGCTGGCCTGGGAACGCCTTGGGATTCCTCCTGAGGAGCTGGCCCAAGTGGCTGGGGAGAGGGACGTCTGGGCCTCCCTACTGAAGCTGCTACCCCCGCGACCCGACCCCGGATAAGCGGAAGACAACGGACGGACGGACGGACGGACGGATGAAACTCAAATGTCCACTACAGTGGACATAAGTCAATGGGCTGGGTCTCAGGAGGATATGTTTAAAAAGACATGAGAAATAAACTGGGAGAAAAAAAATTGCATTAAATCGCAACATTAAGATTAAAAAAAAAATCGCAATTAGATTATTTTCCAAAATCGTTCAGCCCTAATAAATATAATGTAAATATAGGTTTTAACATTCTCATAATTTTCTGACACTGTTGCACCAAAATAATTACCTGATTACCACACAGTTAAAATCACTTATTCACCTCTTCAATGTGTGCGGCTCTAATTACTATCTTTCTGGTACAATTAGATGTATGCAGTGTGGATTCGGGCAATGTATAAAATTTCCTACATTATGACATAAATTAATCTTATTGTGTTTTGCATTTAAATAACATTTTAATAACAGTGACACGGGTTAATCTTTATAGTTTTATCTGATTGGAACCTGATGAATCCAGAGAGTTTTGGCCTTTAGCTGCAACACAGGACACAGAAACAAAGTAAACCAATCCTTACTGTTGATAGGAGCAGCAGTTAATGGAAAGCTGCTATCAGTCTCCTCCTTCACAAGGAGCTGCTCTCCTTCCTGATGGACCCCGGGTTCCTCCTGTTCCTCCTTTATGTGGAGGAGCTCTGACTCCTGCTGCTCCCCCTCAGGACTCTGTTCTTCAGGAGCCTCTTCTTTAACATCTACAGCCAACACTGAAACACATTACATGCTTTATGAACAACTAGATCTTTACAATGTTACAACGATGGGAAAGATTCAGTTTAGAGAAAAAGATTTGATCAGCAGTGTAGAGAAAACTGAACCTCAGGAACTGACAATTTCACCCTAGAAATGATCACCGGTAACTTTGGTGTGATTCTGTTGTGGGAATTTAATTTAATTATTTATGTTAAAACATTTAATAATGACTAAATTGGATAGATTATGACAGTTAAACATTTATATATAAATATATATTTCTTATATGATTATATATTTGTAGCTGATTAATCAGTTATTGAATAAATGTATTTTTATTGTTTTGTTGCATTTAATGGCACACAGTTTTATATTATTAGCTACTTTTGGCCCAGTATTTATGTAAGTGAGTCATTGATTTATTTCTTTATAGATACTAAATTTTGGCAGGATTAGTCTTCCACACAGCCAAAGGAAAACACGCGACCCTCTTTCTAAACAAGATAAACCAAAAAGCGTTTTTCGGAGGAATTTTTCGAAGCACAAAGAAAAACTTGATACTGAACGGTGCTACATGCTAAGCTAGCATTAGCACCTCCTATGCTACATGCTAAACTAGCATTAGCACCTCCTATGCTACATGCTAAGCTAGCATTAGCACCTCCTATGCTACATGCTAACCTAGCATTAGCACCTCCTGTGCAGCGCTGCAGGTTTAGCCAGTTTTCTGGGGGAAACCCTGCAACGAGTTCTGATGAAGAGGAGGAATCCATCAGCTGCTGAAAACGGCTCCTAAACTTTAGCTCCATCCACACAGTTAGCATGAAGAAGGAAATCTCCAAACCTGATGGGTGCAGCAGAACTCTGGGCTGGAAAACATCCCCCATCATCGGTGTCTCCTCTGCTGCGTCCTGTCGCTCTTTGAGCTCCTGCTTCCCTCCAGTTTCTCCGCTGTGCCTCCAGCTGCTGGACTTCTTTCCAGACTTCATCACCTGCAGCAGCTGCTGCTCTCTTTTAGCTTCACCAACACTCCCGCTTCTGGCCTCACAGCAACACAAGGACAAAGAACCAGGAAGAGACCAACGCGGCTGCGCTGCCTGGAAGAGGAAAAATGCAAAAAGATCGAAAGGAGCGGAAAATTTCTTCTTCTAATTTAATGGTGGTTAGCAAACAATTTAAACCCGCTTTACCGCCACCTACTGGTGTGGAGTATTTCTTGACTATCGCTCAAAAACAAACCTGATGCTATTAAACAAGCCTGGTAGCTTTTACTTCTTTACTCTTGAGTTTTTTTAAATAACTCAATAAGATTTAGTTTGATTTTCATTGAATTAGTTGATTTATCTTAACCTGATAATTCTGACAATGCAAAAAAAAAAAAAAAAACCCAAACAAACAAAAAAAAAAACTGTTCTATTGTCTTTTCTACCCCAAACTCACTTTAACCTGTCTGCTGTTTCCCTGCTATGAATAAAGTCCTGTTTAGTGCAGGATGTCCAAGTCTGAGTGGTAAAATAATTCTCTCCTCCCTCCTGTTCCTTTCTGTTCTTCTTTTTTCTCTTATTTTCCTTTGGATATTTTAAAACCATCATCCCTTCATTCCTTTCTCACATTATTTTTTGTCTTGTCTTTTTCATTTACTTTCTTATTATGTCCTTTATTTCTGTTCTCCTAAACATAAAATCAGTATCAACTAATAAACATTTGGGGCTTTCCTTTGCTCTAATATCTGCCATTTCATTGCCCTTAACCCCACAGTGGGCTGGTACCCATAGAAAGTTAACTGTGAGCCCCATCATGTTGATTCTATAAAGTGTTTGTTGTCTCTAAATTAATACGTCTGGTCTACTATCTGACTGGCTGTGCTGTAAACTGACCAAAGATGAATTAGAGTCTGAATAATTGAGTGATCTTAATGGTCTCACCTCTTCAACCACTGAACAGCTAACAGTATCGACAGCATTTCTCCTGTAGAAACTGAAACTCCATCCCGAAGCCTTTTCCCTACTTTGATGGAAAATAGTGGGACGATGAACGCTGCCTCAACCTGGTTAACTACATTTTCTAAAGCATCTGTGTATATATGTACATCATGATAATCCTGGATGTATATTCCTGCACTGCTGATGCATTCAACATAAAGATCTATCCTTGTTATTTTCTAATCATGTAAAACCAACTGCAGCCTCAGGAAGCCTCCATGGTGGTATTGTACACACGTGGACAAAGATGTAGGTACCCCTCTGTTAATGAAAGAAAGATAATAGTAACAATAGGTACTGAAATAACTTGAAACTGATAATTATTCTCCTGGTGAGCAAACTGCTCCAGTTGTCTCAGGACTGAAGGCTGCCTTCTCCAGACGGCCCGTTTCAGCTCCTTCCATCCATGTTTAACAGGATTTAGATCAGGACTCATAGAAGGCCACTTCACAATAGTCCAATATTTCACTCTTAGCCGTTCTTGGCTGCTTCTAGCTGTGTTTGGCTCATGATCCTGCTGGCTGGAAGTCAGGCTGATAGATAGATGTGTCTGTGTTTATTTGGATTTATTTTAAAGCTTTATAAACCCTCTCCACACTCTTTATAATCCTTTCTCACTTTGTTTTTACCTAGATTCTTTCTTCAACCATTTTTATTTAAAATCCGAATGATTTTACATGTTAGCTCTTACATTTTACAGAAACAGGATGCTTAGTTGTTTTGTTCCTCATTAATAACACAAATGAAACAAAAATTGAACAATAACAGCAAAACAAGAACTAAACCAGACGACTAAAACTGAGGGACCCCTGTAGACTTTACTGTAGTCTCCTCAACTGGTGAAATAGAAATAAATTCCCTCCAAACGCTCCTTTAATGAAGTGAATATTGGACACAAAGGACTGTGGAGAGAGTGTGATATTGTGATATAGTGGTGATTTAATGTTCAGCCCCCGTAAAGACTCACTCTTTTGTCCTTTTAGCCAACAGAAGATCCAGCTGTGTACCTTCAGAGGAGATCTCTGCCCTGTCTTGCTCTTGGATGAGCCTCGCTGTCTCCTGGCAGGTGGAATCTCTCCCATTCCAACATTTGCCAAAGACAACCTTGGTGAAGCTTTGCTGTATCTGATGACATACTACTACAGCCTACATTTCACCTCTACAAAGTGTGTCCCAAGCCTTTTGTCTGTCATTCAGACTGAAGTGTTAAAGGACAATATCCAGGAGAAAGACAGCACAGGCTCATCCAAAAACGTCATGGCAGGTTGGAACAGTTTTATTGAGAAGTAGAGTTGTTCCAGCTAAGTGTTATTGACATTCAGCTTTGTGTTGAAAGGTTTAGACCTGAGGGCTGGAAAGCTGACATTTACATTTAAATCCTTTACTTTCTGATATACACATCAGTTTTTTCTTTCATCAACACATTATGTGCCTCAAATGTTCTGCTTAACATGAGGATTTGTTGCTTTAGGTGTTGGTTTACCAGTTCTGACAGAAACACTAAATAAGTTACAAAGACAATTTGTCTTGTCATTCATGTGTATAGTGATTGAAAAACATGTTTTGTTTAGGAGAAACTATTTAAATAAAGTTCTACACACACGTGGACAAAATTGGTCACAATGGTCACAGAAATAACTTGAATCTGACAAAAGTAATAATAAATAAACATTCTATGACAATAAATGAAAATCAGTCATTGCTTTAGCATCAAAAGAATGATTTAAAAAATAAACTCATGAAACATGCCTGGATAAAAATGATGGTACCTTTAATATTTTGTTCATCACTGCAATCAAACGATTCCTGTAACTGATTAGTCCACAAATTAGTCCAACAAATTAGTCCATGTGTGAATGTACTCAGAATGCTGTGTCTGATGTTCTTGTGTGTAAATACTTTGTCCTGTTTTAAGATAAATACCCTAATAATGATTCTTGAATGCAGCAGATTCATCTTATTTAGTTACCCTAGTTTTAAGATCTTTTCTATAGAAGTGATAGAGAATGAAAACTGAAAGAAGCATTAACAGGCTAGTCGTGAGTTTAATTCACTTAATGTACTTGGAATAAATATTTCACAACTTTTAAGATATTTCTCACTTGTCTAAAGCCTGGATATTTTTCCTTTTTCCAAGAATCTTTTCTAGTACAATTGTTTTACTGAACTAGCAGATTATTTCACTTAATTTGAGGAGATTCAGACTAATATCTAGATTTTTTACCTGTTTTTAGATGACAAGTTTTTGCAGTGTTCTAACAGTAACCAGTCTTCTTAAACAGAGTTGACATACAGATGATGATTTTGTTTAATTTTATTTGTTTTAATTATATGAATAGGTTTTGTTTTTAACAGAAGATGGTGTAAACACATGTGCATAATAAACAATGTGTACAACAATGACAATTAATCTGTTTAATATCCAAGACTAACATGTTGTGAGGGACCGAGCCGGACAAGCATGAGGACACAGTGGTGATTTTCAAGAAAAATGGGTTTTATTTCCCCAAAGTAACAAAAGTCCACACAATAATTACAGGGCCCTTAAAAGAGGTCAAATGAAGAAACTAACTCAAGGCCAAAAATATCAAAGTTAAACAAAACCTCAAAGTAACAAACTGAGCTGACACACAACAAACAAAGGGGTCTTAAACACTGGCTGATCAGACCAGACTGACCCACTGAGGAAGAGGGAAAGGGAACATCTACACACATTTAAAGGAGAAGTCACGGTCATATTCAAAATTCAAACTTCTGAAAGTATTTTAAATATAAAATTATTTATTTTATATTTGTTTATTATTTATTTTATCTTTGTTCCAAAGATGCTAGAGACTAGCATAACAGACCCGTGCTCACTATTGTGAAGCCCACTTATTTTATGCCACTTTTGGTCTTCTGTTTTCTAAAGTCGCTTGTAAATTTCATTAGTTGCGGGTTGTAGTTTTTTGGGCTTGTTTCTGAAAGTGAAGTCGCTTGTTTGGGCTCTAAATTACGTGAACCTGAAATATCCCTCCGCCTCTTAACGCGCTGGAGCTCATCCTGACAGGAGCAGAGTGAGTAAAGGCAGGAGCAGCTCTGCCCGTATTTTCTGCAGTTTACGGCTGCAATAACTGATGATAACTGCTGAAAGTAGATCACATGGTGCAGATCACCATTTGGAGCAGAAATTGGTTCTAAAAATGAGTTTTTACTCCCTGATAACGTTGCAGAACCCAACCCGTGGTGGATCATTAATCTGAAAGGAGAAAATAACTTTTTTTCACTTTTACCTGATGTATTGCAACATCCAACTGCCATGAACATGGGCATTGTCACTTCAACAATAGCTCTCATGAATTTCAATGGTGAAGTCCTCTAGAAATCTGAAATAATTGTTGTTGTTCTCAGCTGTGTAGAACAGTTCCTATTGAATTAGCTTGTAAAGCGCAGAGAATGGCCCTCGGCTTACCGCAACGTGACGTCACTGGATGTGATGTCAGCATTGAGGTGTTACCATATTAGGGCAATAATGGCCGCTCCCAGACTCAGTGATCTCAACGACAATTTAAAGTTTTATTTTTTTACTGATTAATGCTTAATTCATTAAATCACCTCGAACGTATTAGTTTTAGGTATAAATAATGATCCATTGATTCTTCCTTGTTGACCAAACTTCTCCTTTAGCAAAAATAACTAAACAGTTATCTCAAAGTACTTCTTAAATCTGAGATCGACCAACTTGGAAATACATGCATTAGTGACCATATTTTCAAAAAATGTGGCATTAAGATCGTGATTGCGCCGTTAAAGGTTTTTTTAAGGACTTAAAATTGTCCCTCGTTGACCGCTATGCTGGGGGGCATGGGGGTTCCGGACCGAAAGAGCTGTGGGTCTATCCCCACCACAGCTCAGGGTTCTGCGGGGTAGCAGCGCCGTGCCGAGTGGTAGAGGGGAGAACAGGTCGCTTAACAGCAGGCTGCTGTGATGACAGCCAGATTTCTCCACTCCCATGCACGATGAGTGAGGAGGAGAGAAGGAGACATCCAGAGATCTCGGTGGGCTCTGATTGAGCACACAGAGCTTCTCTGGGCTCAGGGTGCTCAAATGGAGCAGCTCCACCTGACGTAACACCACCAGAGACTTCAGCATGGGTAAAACGTCTGGCTGCTGCTGCGCGGAGTTTCCTCTGCTCCCACGGTGTGAGGAGTGAGGGAGAGGAGCTGCAGCGTCAGTGAGCTTTTCCGGTGTTGTCAGTGAAAACCCCCCTATAGGGGGTTTTCAGCTGACGTCACGCTCACGTGACTACTCAGCGCGTCCGCCATATTGGGTGGCAGTCGTTTCGCACCGTTGACCTGCATTGTATGACGCCTTAGGCAGTATTGGAAGTGAACAATGGGGAAAATGTGTTTAATGGTTGGTTGCACGGCCCGTGGAGGTGGAGAACAACGCTCTTTCTATCGCCTACCAGTCGTAATAGTGAATCAGTGTGAAAAAACAAAACAGCTCTCTGAACAACACCGTCACCTATGGCTGACACGGATATCCAGGTCCGATTTGGACGGTGTTAAGCTGGAATACGCCAGAGTCTGCGGTGCTCACTTTGTCACAGGTAATTAACTGTTAAGCATTTAAAACATGTAAGAAGAATATATTAATAATAGCGCTTGGGCGTTATGACTTATTACTTTCCGCGGCTGTCATGTTGACTGCCTCCGCCGCCTCTACTGCCTATGACTACCGCGTACTGTACTCCCTCTCTCAGCCGTGTTTTAATTTGATTAATTTCACCTTAACTTGATTTCAACCATGGTAAACCGTTGCTGTATTGTGGGCTGTAACAGCGCAACACATGATTGCCATGGGAAAAACATAGAAACAGATAAATTTTCCACCGCTTTCCTGCCTGGAGGCCCAACCACGGAGAACAAGAGATAAGATAACAAAGAGTCGTCGGCTCGCTTGGATCGCGGCTGTAAATCGACCGAACATAACTTTCCACAGTATCCCGATGTCAATGAGAGTGTGTTCTAAACGTTTGAAACACATAGCAGCTAGTTAAAAGTACATTACATGCGTGAGTGGTTGTTAGCGCTAACGGTTAGCATGTGCCAGAGCCCGTCTGAGCACAGCTTACCTTTGAACGAGTTACTGTGTTCCCACTGTTTGCTGGCTTTATGATCTGCAGCTCCTACCGGCGCCAATACGGTAAATACAACTTAATTTTGCACTGGTCATTGTTCTGCTTAAATAATTAAAGCCGCGAGCGGCGTCGATCAGCCCTGCAGCCAAGCGCCTTCGCGCACCGCCTGCCGCCGGCCGTCAGCCACCGCAGAAGCATGCGACACATTTGCGTCGGATTGTTTACATTTTTACCATCTTATTAAAACTCACCCGTCCACGTATGATGGCGATTTCCTTGATGTACATAACCAGATGTGAACTGGTTGTGAGCCTCTAGACCCTTGTAAGCTCTCATTTCCTCAAGACTGTGCAGAGGGTTTTCACTGAACACCAGGTAATGCACTATGTCGCCGTGCTCTACATTTGGCCAATCATCTGGATTACGGCTAAACAAGGCACCGTGGAGGGCATAGGGGTCCATATGGTCGATCACGGAACATTTCCTCAGATATACGTTCTTATCTGGTCGCTCTAGCGTGCTGGCGTACTTATCCATTCTCGATACGAAAATACGTGTACGACAACTAGAGATAAGGAAGTGTGCCACCCAATATGGCGGACCGGAAGTTGGCCAGTGACGTCAGTGAAAACCCCCTATTAGGGGGGCCGGAAGTTGGCCAGTGACGTCAGTGAAAACACCGTACAAATCGGACCTGGATATCCGTGTCAGCCATAGGTGACGGCGTTGTTCAGAGAGCTGTTTTGTTTTTTCACACTGATTCACTATTACGGCTGGTAGGCGATAGAAACAGCGTTGATCTCCACCTCCACGGGCCGTGCAACCAACCATTAAACACGTTTTCCCCATTGTTTACTTCCAATACTGCCTAAGGCGTCATACAATGCAGGTCAACGGTGCGAAACGACTGACACCCAATATGTAGGCCTGTCACGATAATCAATAAATCAATTAATCGCACAATAAATAAAAACTATCTGCGTCATTTAATTTATCGTCTATATCGTCTCTGCCTGTGTTTTTCTGTTTCTATTGATGACGCTGGATGAAAAGGCTTAACTCCGGTGCTATCCACTGACTCCTCCCCTTCCTAATTTTTTTTAGGAAGGGAAAAATGAGGAGGGAGGAGGAGTGGACCATCGCATCAGGTAGTCAGCGCACATCATTTTGTACATCTGCAGCTTTAGAGCCCCGTGAGGATTTAGAGGAGTTAGCGAGGTAAAAAAAGCACATCTTATGTTGGCGGGAAAGCTCGAAATATAACTGGTTTCAAAGCCGAACGCAACAGCCGCAGTGTGGGAGTATTTCGGATTCAAATCAAATGACTGAGGCGAACCGCTAAACCTATGCGAGCCAGTATGTCGCATTTGTCATAAAACAGTAGCAGCTAAAAGCAGCAATACAACAAACCTACACATGCACCTAAAGCACAACCACCCAGCAAAATTTCTCCAGCTGGGGACAAAAAGTACAAGCGGTGGCCCGTCGGCGTCTTCAGATTCGCGACAGTCCATCACTGAAGCAATTAAGCAACAGGCAGCATACAAAAAGGACGGTGCAAAGTGGCGTGCGCTCACAGACAGCGTAGTTCATTTAATTGCTAAAGAGATGCTCCTATTTATTATTGTAGAAAAGCCGGCATTTCGAAAAATGTTGCAGACATTTGATACAGTATGCACTCCCTGGGAAAACATACATATCACAAGTGGCAATTCCACAAATGTACAGCAGTATTAAAGAGGACATACTGAAGGAGATACAAAACATTTCATTTTACTCTGCTACGTCGGATATGTGGTCAAGTTGAAATATGACACCCCTTATATGAGCTTGACCATTCACTATATAGCTGCAGACTGGACAGTTCAGACACAGGCTACATATCCAAAAAGAGAACAGGCTGATGCAGAACTGACAAAGTTCCTTCAAGAAGATGCTATTGATGCCTCTTGTGCTCCCTTGATGTGGTGGTGTGACAATCAAAGAATCCTTTGATGGCAAACTTGGCCAAAAAATACATGTGTATTTGTGCAACAAGCACCAGTTCAGAGAGAATGTTTGGTACAGCTGGACACATTGCTACTCCTGCTCGAAATCTGTCTGACTAAAGTAGTTACAGATCTGCTTAAAGATTGTTGAGGCATCTAGTCTTATTTAAGAATCTGCTTTTGTTACTTTGCATTTTTTTTATAAAATGGCAGTTTTGCCTATCTTTTTTAAAATCTAATGATATACAGACTTCATTATCTGTACTCTTTTGGTTGAATGTAGTTTTTATTTCCACCATGGTTTTATCTTGTGTTAAGTTTTTATTCAAGTGTATTTTTAGTTAACAGAGACTGAGAGTCCATTTGATTTTTATTTCTCGTTTTATTTTGTTAACCAGTTCCATTGTAAAGTGTGTTTATCTTTGGCAGGAAATCGCAAACATTAAGTAATTTCCATTAAATCTGTGCAAAAAGGTCTTCAAACAATATTACCGTTTATCGCAATAATTTTTGAGACAATTAATCATTCAGAAAAATTTGTTATCGTGACAGGCCTACCAATATGGCGGACGCGCTGAGTAGTCACGTGAGCGTGACGTCACATGAAAACCCCCAATTCAGTTTGTGTTTCGTGTCATTTTAAACGCCAAGAGAATTGGTCTTTTTCCAACTTTTGTCACTTAAGCCTGACAAAAGTAAGCCACCAAACAGAGTATTCCAACATGTAGTGTGTATTTATGATTTTCCATTGCTGAAATAAGAGGATGGAAACTGGCTGATAGCAGGGCACAAAAATTAAGACTTCCTGAAAAGACGAGAGTGTAGACTTCCTGGTAAATCCCGTTGTAATGTAAACAACAGCTGCCGATTAAACTGAATGTTACAATCTTGACGTGCTTATATGAGTTGTTTTTACCGAGAAACTGATCAGAAGCGCCGTGAAACCCCGCCTCTCTGGCTGCAGTGCGCGCTCCCGACGCAGAGGGGAACTGGTTTTCACAGGGGAACTGAATTTCGCACAACACCGGGACTTTTTGGGTTCGGAAATGTGTGTAAGGAGACATTATCCTTGTTGGTATTTGACCAACCATAAGCCACACACTTTTTAGCCATGTTTGATCCGTCTATTTGTGTTTGAGAAAAGCAAGTTTGCAAGCAGGAAGTATCTTGTTACCATGTCAACAGATCAACGCTTGCCTACGAATTATGTCATCGGTCACGCAACATTTTTTTATGAGCCTTGAGCTAAAAAAAGCCTTAATAATCCACTTTTTCATCAATTTTTTTTATTTTTTTCCCCTTGGGTCATAATAATATGTGAACTTTCTAACATATAGCAAGTTGTATGATCTCAGAATTAAGAAGTACTTTAAGGATTAAACTTAAATGACTAATAACTAAAAAAAATTAACAAAAGAGTTAGAATAAGGACTCCATGGTCTTCCCCCCTAGAGGAACTCCAGATGGTACCACCCAGTCAGTCAGTCAATCTGGGACTGGAGTGTACCAGCCAGAGTCCTCTGCTTCAGCCCAGTTCAAGCTACTCCCCACAACACCAGAACAGGAAGCACAGACCAATGTTAAGTATGTGAGAAAATTAAATCTACAAAAGTTAACCAAATGTGTGCGCTACAGTTGGAACTAAATCTTTTAATAATGTTACAATAAAAATAAAGAAACAAATGTATTTATATTGCAGTGTATGTATGTGAATTCAGCCATTTCTCTGTGTAGCTCAACGACTCTCTGCAACATTTTCTATAGCTATAACGCGTGGACTCATGGATTTTATCCTCGCTTCAACTCCACTCTTTGGGCCGGTCATCACTGCTGAGCCATCCGTACAAACAGAGACATTTTTCCCAGCTCAGTCTCACTTCAGTCAGAAAAGCATCAACTAGCTTAAATATTTCCTCACCAGTTGTCCTGCCCAAGACCTTCTTGCAGAAACAAAAATCCTCCAAAATGTTTCCCTCCCAGGGATAGAGCACCAGAGCTATCAGTTGAGCAGCAGTGGAAATGTCTGTAGATTCATCCAGCTGTATAGAAAACTTTCCAAAGACGTCTGAATCAAATTACAAAGTCTGCCTTCCATCACCTATAGAACAATTTCAGGATTAAAGGACTAATGTCTCAGCAGGATCTGGAAAAACTAGTCCATGCGTTTATATTTAGTAGAACTGACTACTGCAACGGTGTTTTCACAGGTCTGCCTAAAAAGTGGATCAGACAACTGCAGCTGATCCAGAACTCTGCTGCCCGCGATTTGTTTAGGATTGCTTTTGACTGTTTTAAACACAACTGAAATATCATTAGTTCAAAATTTTAGACCAATTGTTTATAAAGTTATTAATATTTGCTCTTAATTTCCATTTTCCTGTTTTATTTTGTTTTGCTTTTCCTACATTTATTCCAACTGTGTTTCTGTTTTTATTTTACTTCGTTTTAATCATGGAAAGACCCTTGCGTTGTCCTTATACTGAAATCTGCTATACAAAAAAAACTTGCCTTGTCTTGCTTTGTATGGATTCTCATGTGTCTGTTTAAATGCATTTTTTGAGTAAAGCTTTTTCCACACTGATCACAACAGAAAGGCTTCTCTCCTGTATGGATTCTCATGTTTGTCTTTAAAGTTGTTTTAAACCTAAATCTTTTTTCACATAGATCACAAAAGAATGGCATCTGTCCTGTATGGATTCTCATGTGGTTGTTTAAAGTACTTTTTACACTAAATCTTTTTCCACACTGATCACAACAGAAAGGCTTCTGTCCTGTATGGATTCTGATGTGTTTTTCTAATTCTCCTTTTCGGCTAACTCGTTTTCCACATAGAGGACAACAGAAAGGCCTCTCTCCTGTATGGATTCTCATGTGATTTTCTAATTCTCTTTTTTGGGTAACTCGTTTTCCACATAGATCACAACAAAAGGGCTTCTGTCCTGTATGGATTCTTATGTGAGTGCTTAAATTTCCTTTTTGGGTAAATCGTTTTCCACATAGATCACAACAGAAAGGCTTCTGTCCTGTATGGATTCTCGTGTGTGTGTTTAATAGTGAGTTAGAGCTAAATCTTTTTCCACATGCTGCACAACGGAAAGGCTTCTCTCCTGTATGGAAACTCATGTGATTGTTTAAATTTCTTTTTTGGCTAAATCTTTGTCCACATAGATCACAACAGAAAGGCTTCTGTCCTGTGTGGATTCTCATGTGTGTGATTAAATTTCCTTTTTGAATAAATCTTTTTCCACATAGATCACAACAGAAAGGCTTCTCTCCTGTGTGGATTCTCATGTGTGTGTTTAATAGTGAGTTAGAGATAAATCTTTGTCCACATGCAGCACAACAGAAACGATTCTGTCCTGTATGGATTCCCATGTGATTGTTTAAATTTCCTTTCTGACTAAATCTTTTTCCACATAGATCACAACAGAACGGCTTCTCTCCTATGTGGACTCTCATGTGTCTTTTTAAGTTATATTTTCCAATAAATGTTTTGCCACAGTCTTCACAGCTTAGCTTCCCTCCAGTCTGGACTTTCCTCCGTGACTCCACATTTTTCTTCTTTGTAGAACATTTCTTATATCTAGATTCTGACAAGTGTTTCAGCTCAGAGAGAGGGTGTTCTACATCACTGTCCTCTTCGTCCTTCTCAATGTCTTCAGTCTCTAAAGAAGTGGAAGCATGTCCATGATCTTGTATCCTGATGGACTCTTTCCCATCATTCTCTTCTGGAAGCTCTCTACCTTTAATTTGGTCTGGATAAAGCTGTGAGAGCAGCAAAGGTTGTTCATCATCCAGACTCTTAATGGGAGGAGCAGAGACTGGAAACCTGATGGCATTAATCACCTCCTTCCCATTGAGCTGCTCTCCTGGCAGACTGATGTAGACTCCCCCCTGTTCCTCCTTTATGTGGGGGGTCTTTGGGTCATGCAGGTCAGCACGAGGTCTGTGGTCTAAAGAAGCTTCTTCTTTAACAATCAGCTTCTGCTGAACATCTGCAGGAAACATTGAAACACATTATGCACATAAGAAAATATATTGATTGCAGCCTGAACTGACACAGGATGTAAAGATATATTTGGCGAAGAACATGGAAAGAATACAAGGCAGCTGCAGCAGCAGCCGGCGGTGCTAAGGCTAAAACAGCAAAATCACAGAGGGTTAGATGTCTGCATTCAGTACGCATTTGAAAGCTGTAAAATCTTTTCAAGAGAAAACGAAAAAACTAAAGCTTTTAACGACAATGTGATGGAATTTATTGCGCTCGACAACCAGTTTTTTTTCTGTCATTGAGAACCCAGGTTTTCGTAACGTAATAGCACTTTTGGAGCCATGTTACACCATCCCTAGCCTAAAATGTTGAGGAGCCACAGGAGAAGAAACCCAAGGCAGATGATAACATTTTCCTGCTGACGATGTATGATGAAATTCTGCAAGACAGCAACTAAAAAGACTTGAACCAAATATAGTAATGTTAAATTTGTTTTCTTTGTTTTGTTCTATTCCTTTATATCCAAGTCTGTCAGAGCTCACAATTCCACAGTCCGAGAGCCCCATGATGTACTGGAGAAACAAAACCCGGTTCCCAGAGCTTGGCTCACTTATATACCCATCCTCTCCTTGCACCAGCAGAGACAGTGATCGTTGTTTTCTGCTGCTGCAAATGTTATTGACAAAAAAGAAACTGACTGGATGTGAGAAAGCAGAGATTCTTCTTTTTGTTAAGAATAATCTACCATTGATGCCCTCACCTAAAATATAGAAAAGACAATGGGGACAAAGACAGAGGGGGTTGTAAATGAGTAGAAAGTGGTGATTTAAGTTTTTTAATTTTTATTTTATTTTCTCTTATATGATTTTCAAAAAAACATCTCTACAATGCCTCATGCCAACAGGCAACCTTTTGTTGATTATTCACCTCATTTCTGAGGACGCAATTTTATTTACTTTATTGAATTTTTGGAACTGAGTCTGACCTGCATATGTTAGTACATATAATTTCATGTTTGAAAATTATTTGACTTGACTCCACAAATAACTTTACAAGTAGTCTTCTGAACATTTAAGAGGTAGCACGTTTGTCTTTGACCTTTGCTGTGGTTATTTTTGAGGGTGCACTTTATTTGATCATATTTTTGTAAATGAGGTTGACTATGTGAATGCATATAATTTTAAACTTAAAAAATATTTGACTAAACTTCAAAAATTCCTTTTGCAGTTAAAACCATTGATCTGTTAAATATTTTTCAAGTTTTGTTATATGAATGCAATTGTCTTTTGTTGCTGTTAATTGCAGTAAAGGACACAGTTTTTGTGATAGTTCTTTTTGTTGTGAAAAAGTCCCCACTGATGCACTCACCTAAAAATTTGAAAACAATGTAGAAATTAGAGTGACAAGTCAAAATAGTTTTGAGGGTTAAAATTTAAGGTAGAAAGTGACAATTCTTAAATATTTTTCATTTTATTTTGAGCTATAAGATTTAAAAAAAAACTCTCTACAATGCCTCATGCAGTCAGGCAACCTTTAGTTGATTTTTCGCCTCATTTTTGAAGATGCACTTTTATTTACGTCATTGATTATTTTTAACTGATCAGACATGCATACGTGCGTCTGAACATTTTTTAAGTTGCACTTTTTTCTTTGACCTTGGCTGTGGCTATTTTTGTGGGTTGTCAGGTTCAAACACCTAAAACATTCATTAACAACACAAGAAGGAGAGACAACAATGAGGTTAGTTTTCAAAAATCTTGCAAGGAGATCGAACGGAGATGCTTAATACAGATCTCCAAATTCGATCTGAAGCAAATCCGTCGCCTCCTCTCTATTTATTAGGAAAAGGAATCCCTGGTTCCATTGTCAAGCGAAGGGGTAGGGAGAAGCAAAACAACTTCGAGATAAAACCAAGCAGTTCACACAGTACCGTTATGCATAACAGCATGCAGCGTTCTGGATCAGCTGCAGCTGATCCAGAACGCTGCTGCCTGCGTCCTCACTGATACGAAGAAAGTAGAGCACATCACCCCAGTTCTAAAGTCCTTACACTGGCTCCCTGTATCTCAGAGAATAGACTTTAAAATACTTCTGTTAGTCTATAAATCCCTGAATGGCTTAGCTCCTAAATACATCACAGACTTGTTATCAGTGTATCAACCATCCAGACCACTAAGGTCTTCTGGCTCCAGTCTACTCCACATACCCAGAACCAGAACCAAACATGGAGAAGCAGCATTTAGTTCCTATGCTCCACTTATCTGGAACAAACTTCCAGAAAACTGTAAAGATGTGGAAAGCCTTAGTTCCTTTAAATCAAGATTAAAAACACATTTGTTTAAAATTGCCTTTAACTGTCCTAGTTAACTGAATCACCACTTTTTTTTGTTCTATTTTCTATCTATATTTTATTCCTACTTGCTTTTATTCTGTTTTATTTTGCTATATTTTAATCATGTAAAGCACTGTTAGGATATCAACAAGGTCAAGTGGAACGAGCTGTTTATCCCAGAACTGCATGGCTCACTTGGACAGCACGGACCCAAAAGATTGGCACATATCTATCAGATACCACCCCGGAGGTGACACAGTTTCCCTGCTGATGTCACAGTTTGGATGTGTACCGCCCTTGTATGGGTGTGTCCCGAGATCCCTACATAATGTTTGTGTGATGAGCACTCGAGGCCTCCTGCCGATCAGGGGCCCATCAGCGCTGGTGTGACTGTAACTATTTCTCTGTCTTTACCTAGATAAAATATAACTAAAAGCATACTTGTCTGTTTTATGCGTCCTACATTCAAGGTAATAAGTAAGTGGGGGTCGCCTGACTGGGTAAAACGAACTGGGTCCACCGAGGGTGCTTCACCGTAGACGGAGCACGGTGGAAAACAGTAACAGCACTTTGCATTGTCTTTGTACTGAATTGTGCTATATAAATAAATTTGCCTTGCCTTTGCCTTGCCTAAGCAGTCCAGATGGCTGAATAGAGTTCATAAAAACACTTAAATCTGGCCGGATTTATTAGTCCTCCTAAATGCTGACAATCCAGGGTCCAGACCAGGAAGCAGAGCCGTAGTTTAACACACCTCTCTGCAGCTTCTGTACTGTTACCCATCCATTATCCTATTGAGACGGTGTCTTTCCCACGGCCAAAACTTAACAGATCAAAAACTTATCTAAAAGGAACAAATCATAAAAACCTAATAAAAATCAATACGGTTCACCTTGAACCTAAAAATAAAACAATTAAATGTGGTCTATTAAATATAAGGTCTCTCCCTCCAAAGACTTTGTTAGTTAATGAATTGATTTCTGATAAACAGATTGATTTGTTTTGTCTCACAGAAACCTGGCTACAAGAGGACTACGTTAGTATAAATGAGTCAACTCCCTCCAATTATTCAAATTTCCACATTCCCAGATCTGTGGGAAGAGGAGGAGGAGTGGCAACTATCTTTCAGTCTGATTTATTAATTAGTCCCAGGCCAATTAATAACTACAGTTCTTTTGAACATTTAACCCTCAGTTTCCCTCATCCAAGCTGCAAAGCAATAAAACCTCTTCTGTTTGTTGTTTTGTATCGTCCACCAGGCCCTTACACTCAGTTTTTGGATGAGTTGTCAGATTTCTTATCTGATTTGGTGTTAAATACTGATAAGGCTATTATAGTGGGTGATTTTAACATCCATGTTGACACAGAATGTGATAACCTTAGTGTAGCCTTTAAAACTATCCTAGATTCAATTGGTTTTGCTCAAAATGTGCATGAACCGACGCACTCTCGGCTCCATACTTTAGACCTTGTTCTGACATATGGCATTGATTGTGAAGAATTAACAGTATTTCCTCACAACCCTGTCCTATCTGATCATTTTTTAATAACATTTGAGTTTAATCTAACTGAGTTCTCCACCCCCAAAAGAGGGTTCCATTATAGTAGATCTTTATCGGATAATGCTGTATCAAAACTTAAAGAGTCTGTCCCCTTTTTAATATCCTCCGTATTGCAGAAATGCCCTGCAGATAGCAGCAATGTTGTTTCTTCCAATTCACAAATAGATGTCTTTGTAAACGGTATGACTTCGTCATTGCGTTCTGCATTAGACAATGTAGCTCCCTTGAAAAAGAAGGTGATTATTCACAGGAAGCTGGCTCCTTGGTTTAATTCAGAGCTGCGTTCCTTGAAGCACAATGTTAGGAAATTGGAGAGAAAATGGCGCTCTACACACCAAGAGGAATCCTACCTAATCTGGAAGAACAGTCTATTGTTGTATAACAAGACCCTTCGCAGAGCTAGAGCAGCATATTTTTCATCATTAATTGAGGAGAATAAGAATAATCCTAGATTTCTCTTCAGTACAGTTGCCAAACTTACCCAGAGCCACAGCTCTGTTGATCCATCCATTCCCTTAGCTCTTAGCAGTAATGATTTTATGGGATTCTTCATAAATAAAATTGATTCCATTAAAAATAAAATAATTGGCATCCTCCCAAACATGATTACCTCATCCTCAGTAAGTGAGGCAGCATTGGAGGAATCCTTAGAACCTGCGCAGTGTCTGAACTGTTTAAAAGCAGTAGAGCTTTCTGAGCTATCTAAAATTTTAGCTTCATCTAAACCTTCTACCTGTATGTTAGACCCAATCCCAACCAAGTTGTTTAAGGAGGTATTCCCTCTGATCAGTGGTCCTATTTTAGACATGATTAATGTATCCTTGGTAAATGGATATGTACCACAGGCTTTTAAAGTAGCTGTTATTAAACCTTTACTTAAGAAACCATCTCTTGATCAAGATGAGTTAGTAAATTACAGACCTATATCTAATCTTCTTTTCTTATCTAAAATTCTTGAGAAAGTAGTTGCTAATCAACTATGTGAACATTTACAAAGTAATGACCTACTTGAGGAGTTTCAGTCAGGCTTCAGAGCTCATCATAGCACTGAAACAGCTCTGGTGAAGGTCACTAATGATATTCTCATGGCCTCAGATAATGGACTTGTGTCTATACTTGTCCTGTTAGATCTCAGTGCTGCATTTGATACAGTTGATCACAATATTCTCCTACAAAGACTTGAGCATACTGTAGGGATTAAGGGAAAAGCATTAGGCTGGTTTAAATCTTATCTGTCGGACAGATTCCAGTTTGTTCATGTTAATAATAAATCTTCCTCAAACTCTAGGGTCACTTGTGGAGTACCACAGGGTTCAGTCCTTGGACCAATTCTATTTACTATATATATGCTTCCGATTGGCAAAATTATCAGACAGCATGGGATTAATTTCCACTGTTATGCTGATGACACTCAGCTATATTTATCCATAAATCCTGATGAATCCAATCAGTTACTTCGACTGCAGTCATGTCTTGATGACATCAAAAGCTGGATGACTTTAAATTTCCTGCATTTAAATTCTGACAAGACAGAAGTTGTAATCTTTGGGCCAGAGTCTTCAAAAAATAAAGTTCTTAATCAATCCCTTAATCTGGATGGCATTAACTTGGCCTCTGGTAATAAAGTTAAAAATCTTGGTGTTGTTTTCGACCAAGACATGTCATTTAAATCCCATATTAAACAGGTTTCCAGAGTTTCCTTTTTTCACCTCCGGAATATCGCCAAAATTAGAAACATTCTGTCCAGGAGTGATGCTGAAAAACTAGTCCATGCATTTGTTACTTCAAGGCTGGACTATTGTAATTCTTTACTATCAGGAAGTCCACAAAATGCAGTTCGAAGTCTTCAGCTGATTCAAAATGCTGCGGCAAGAGTTCTGATGAAAATCAACAAGAGGGATCATATTTCTCCAATTTTAGCTTCCCTTCATTGGCTTCCTGTTAAATCAAGAATAGAATTTAAAATTCTCCTTCTAACGTATAAAGCCCTTAATAATCAAGCTCCACCATATATCAGAGCTCTGATTACCCCGTATGTTCCTAACAGAGCACTTCGCTCTCAGACTGCAGGTCTGCTGCTGGTTCCTAGAGTCTCTAAAAGTAGAATGGGAGGCAGATCCTTTAGCTATCAGGCTCCTCTCCTGTGGAACCAACTCCCAGTTTTGGTCCGTGAGGCAGACACCCTATCTATTTTTAAGACTAATGTTAAAACTTTCCTTTTTGACAAAGCTTATAGTTAGAGTGGCTCATACCCTGAGCTATCTCTATAGTTGTGCTGTGATAGGCCTAGGCTGCTGGAGGACATCAGGGTCTAATTTTCTCACTCTACTGATTTCTACTGTTCTCCAGTTTTGCATTGTATTACATTGAAATGACTGTCGTCATTTCAGCTTTTAACTTTTTGCTCTCTCTCTTTTTCTTCATAGTAGGTACACCTGGTCTGGCGTTCTGTTAACTGTGACATCATCCAGAGAAGACGGCTCACCCGCTACTACCATCTAATGTAGAACAGATTACTAGATCAATGTGTGCTTCTGTGCTTGTTTGTCTGTCTTGTTGTGTCTCTGTTCTGTCTTCTGTAACCCCAGTCGGTCGAGGCAGATGACCGTTCATACTGAGCCCGGTTCTGCCGGAGGTTTTTCCTTCCCGTTAATGGGTGGTTTTTCTTCCCACTGTCGCTTCATGCTTGCTCAGTATGAGGGATTGCAGCAAAGCCATGTACAATGCAGACGACTCTCCCTGTGGCTCTACGGTTCCCCAGGAGTGACTGCTGCTTGTCGGGACTTTGATGCAATCAACTGGTTTCCTTATATAGGACATTTTTGACCAATCTGTATAATCTGACCCAATCTGTATAATATGATTGAACTTGACTTTGTAAAGTGCCTTGAGATGACATGTTTCATGATTTGGCGCTATATAAATAAAATTGAATTGAATTGAATTGAATTATTAAAGTCACAACATATTTCTCTGCTGTCTGTAGGCCTTCTGCAACGATAAGAGAGAGATGTAAAAAAAAAATATATTTTAAAGAAGGAAATGTTTTGAACAGGGTTTTAGAATGAAAGAAAGACTTGTACCTCCCCTGGACCAACCAAGAAGTTAGAAACATCCCCTTAAAAATCAAGACACTAAGACAGGGGTTAAAGCAAAAATAATCAGTTTGACTGAAAAAGATCCAGTCAGCCCATATATTCCCGGGGCCGTTGACATCATGCTACATCAGTTTCCTCATTTGCTTATTGCGCAAAGTCAACTTTAACCAAATCTGGTCGTTTTAAAATACCCATTGATAATTCCTCTATCTCTCCCACCTTTCAGCTTCAGAGCCTTGGGCTCATCCTGGACAGCCTCTCCATCCTCTCCTTCACTTTCCACATCCATAACATCACCTGGTTAACTTTCATCTGTGCAGCATCAAGTTCTTTCTTCACACTTTTGGCAAACTGGTTCGCAGTCCACTCACCTCTCAACTTTACAATTACAACTCTCTTTCCTCCCTGTCCCCCAGAAAACCCTCCATAGACCGCAGCTTGCATCATCACATCATCTACTTCACACCTGTACATTAACTAGATAGAAGGTTGACTCTGAGAAACATCAGAGCTGCAATGGCACCCAACATTGGAACTCCTGCTGTGCTAACAGGACTATGCATGACTGCTTTGCTTTACAGGTGATGGATTTCAACTACGAGGTTTCACCAACATGACATGGACATGTTGGGGTTCAGGAAATGCACCTAGAACACACTCTTGGACTTTTAAAGGAGAAGTCCGGTCAAAATCAGAATTCAAACTGCTGAAAGTACTTTAAATATAAAACTACTACATACTGTGCAAAAAATTATAAGTTTTTTTTAATTAATAATAATTCTCATTTAATCATGTTTATTTGGAGGAATCCATCTTGGTCAAGAATAGTACTGTCACCTCCCATTTTTTTACGTCACTCGGCGGACCCGCTGTTGAGCAAGTTTCAACGCTCTGTTTGTCACACGCACTATTTTCCAAGATGGCGACGGCTGGTGCTCTGCACTGAGCTATATTATACACTGGAGTGCTAATCACCGTCTTTTAGAACGAGTCGCTTTGAAGCCACCAGCCGCCATATTGGTACTCCCTATTTTCCCCCAGTAACTAGGGAATATGTGCGCTACAGCATCGAATAACGAGGATTTTCTCATGTTCAGGGGGGGCTTAAAACTTTCAAAATGTCAAATGCCATATAGTTTTATGTTATGTTCTAAAAATATCAAGTACTGAGAAAGTCATGTGCTGAAATATTTTGCATTTTATTCATTTAAATATATATGTTTAACATTTATAAATATATAAATAACAATGTACAAAAACATATATTTACATATGTGTATACATATATATACATATATACATATACACATACTTATATATACATATATATATATATATATTTAATATGAATAACATGTCAAATATTTCAGTACCTAATTTCCTAGTAGTTGATAGTGTTAGTACATCCACTGACTGTAGAACTACCTGTGAAACGTTTTCACTCAGCCAGAAAACTGCTTGTTGTTGCAACCAAATCCTATGGGATTCTATGAGAGTAGGGAGTAGCAAGATGGCGGCCAGTGACTTCAGTTTTTCGCCAAAATCAGCACTCCAGTGTATTATATAGCTCAGTGGTGCTCTGTACGAAGCAGAGAGTGATGAAGTATTTAGTGACAGTGATGAGAGTTCTGTGGAGTCATCATCATCTGATAGCGATATGGATGTTTTAGAAGAGTTTCTTGACAGAAACCGGACTTTTGACGGAATCCAGCGTACCTATTTCCAGTGAAAACTCAGTCGGGTCCTACAGAATATATATATATACACGCCCGTGTGTGTGTGTGTGTGTGTGTGTGTGTGCTGCGCGGAGCGCACACACACACACACACACCCACACAGCTGAGGAGAGATCGCTGAAGTGACTGTGTTGAAATTAACAATGTTTTTTCCACTTTTACCAGTTGTGTTGGAACATCCGATGGCCATGTACGTGGGCATTGTTGCTTCAGCATAAGCTCCTGGGAATGTCAGCGGTGAAGTCCTCTGGAAATCCGAAAAAAAATATTGATGATGGCAGCTGTGTAGAACGGCTCCTATTGACTTTGCATGGAAAGCGGAGAGAAATAGGCCGTTTCTCAATTCACGAGAACGCGAGTCCGGACTCGCGTTCTCGTCAAGTCTGTTCTCGGTAAGAACACAGGAAGATCGGACTTGACGAGAACGTGAGCACGCAGCACGTATTGTGCATTGGAACAGAAGCGTACTCGTGACGTCATCACACCCGCAGCTCTTGAGCATTTCTTTAACGTTCAAAACTATTTATACACTACACCATCATATCTTATTGAAAACGTTTTTTTTATTAATTTCTAAAAAGTCTAATAAAATATCTAAAAAAAATCACAGAACTGTGGGTATAAAACCAGCAATAGCGGGAATTTCTTTGTGGGGAGTTGTAATTGTTGTAGCTGCTGAGATTGAATCTTCTTTAAAAATCAGCACTTTGTAGAAGCAAAATGAGCAATACGAGCAATATTGCTGTTGCTTCGGTCGTTGGTCAGCTTTACCAGCAGGCTGAAGAGGAGGTGATGCAGCTGAGGAGGAGAATCCGAGCAAGGAGAAGATTGATGCAGCAGAGGAGGCTCAGAAGGCAGGCTTTGCTCACCCATCTATTGCCAACTGGTAGGCATTTTAAGATTGACAGCCTATTTCCTACTTTTATCTTTAAAAAAAACATTGAGGGTGGTATTAAAAACGTGATCAGGTTGAAATTGTGACTATTTTTCTATAAATAATTAAAATGAAGACCCAATTTTAACATTAATAACAGTAGGGTTAAGCTACTTACTGATTAAGAAAGGATTTTTATGTCTGTCCACCGTTACAGCGATTAATCTATAAATTATGTGCAGTTAGTTCAGCCCATTTTTTCAGTGAAATGGTAAAAATACCAGAGAAGGGAAGGCATTTGTTACTTTTACTATACTTGACTAGTTTTACAACACTATACATTTTACCTTTTCTTTCTTGAACTATAATTTTTGCATGTTAAGCAGTTATAGTTTTATTGTGTGAAAAGGTGAGAATTGAAAAAAACAATGATGGTAACATTTGGCATTTTTTATTTACAGGAAGAAACAGAAACAAAATATGTGAGGATAAACACTTCTGTGCCAATCCTCCAAATATTTTTTTAATGAAGGGGACCTGAAACCAGCCTTCTAGCTAAACAGGGCCACCATCGTCCTCCTCCTTCAGCTGCTGCCCATCCAGAAGGTCCATGGATGGCCACAGGAGATAGAGGTGCTGGTGACCCTCTGCTGGCTGGCCTGTGGCTCCAGCTGGCTGCATGTTTAAGTTGACATGACTACACCTGACCTAATGTAGATCAGTTGGAGTCATGTTCACATGCTGCTTCATTTCATTTTTTCGCCACCTGTGAAAATACATTAAATAATCGTTAAATAATTTCCATTCCAACTATTTTTTATTATAAGCTTATAGGCATTGTCTATCTGTATAAGATCTTAATATGAGTTATTTCTTTGGTTTAAACCATGTTAGTAACTGTTAATAATTTGTTGAATATATTACACCTTCATTCTTTTCCAAAGATTAAACATTTGTATAAAATAAATGTCTGTTTTTTCATATACTATCATTACTATTGTTTTCTTTCCCTCTTTCTCCTCTCAATTATCCGTGTCCTGACTCAGAATAAACTCACTTAGATAGGAAAACATTTGTAGATTTTATTTATTTATTTTATATGCTGCTGTCGTCCTTGGCAGACATTTACAATTTATTCCAGCAAGTATTGAGTTAAAGCAACACACGTCAGTCAGATAAACACAAAACAAATAAATCATAACCAGCGGTACTATGCACACTACTTTTTTTAATTACGCACTAACTCTGTAAACAGGCCACATAGAGAAAACTCAAAAGTATAATGTTCTCGCCTCAAACGATCTGAAAACGTACTTTTGAAGAACAACAACAACAGCAGCAGAAAAGGGAATTTTTTAACTTACCGCTGTGAGCTCTGTTTGCGCCGTCTCAAATGAAGCTGCGGCCGCGGTGCATTCTGGGCAAGCGGTCAGTCTGAAGAACGCACAAGTCTGCTCTGATGCATGCTCGATAAAGAGGGCGGGCGAGAACAACATCCGGGGAATTCGGCGCGTTCTCGATTTGGCGTTCTCAGCATTGGAACAGTGCTCGGGCTGAGGCTGATGACGTGTCACGAGCACACGAGCACACGAGAACGCTCAAGAACGCATATTGAGAAACGGCCATACTGTCGCCGCTTCCGCTCTTCCACGTCGCAGGATGTGATGTCAAACGCCCCTTACTGCCCATATTTGGGCAGTCATGTCAGGGGGTGATGTTTAAACAGGAAAAACAATGAGTTACTGCTCACAGCATACTACAGTTTAAAGGTTTGTTTCAAACAAGATTCAAACAGGGGGGCATAAAATACACCCAGGGTTGATTAGAAAAGTCAACAGAAAAGATTAAAAATAAGAAATTAATGGGGTTAGAATTGCTCTTCGCTTTAGGTGAAAGGCATATTCAATGGCGTACCGCCAACGAGCTATTTTTAGAAACGTAACGTCACGATGACGTCACATCACGTGGTACGCAGTGGGGCAAACTCCGGAAACCCGCAGCTGTTTTGCTTTAAAAGAGACGTGCATTAGCCTAGGTTTTACTCGTTAAAACGACTGCTTTTTCCAAATCTAAGACATGGTTTTTAAACATTGTTGCTATGGAACGTGCAACAGCGACTCGAGGTACGCTGATCGGCCGCATATGAAGGATGTTTTCTTCAAGACTGCCAAGGAGAAATGTGTGCGCTGGGTACACCGGTGCGGTCGGCCTACATATGTAGCAAGCATTTTGTCGGAGGAAAGGGCACAACCGAAGAACATCCTGACCCAATTCCAGCGACATCAAGTAGTGAACAGGTAAGGTATTTTGGTGGCCGAAATGTTAATAAAGAAGAGCCTGCTACCATGATAGCATATAGGCTATCATGGTAGCAGGCATTAACAAGATACCCTGCTACCAGGATAGCTTACTCAGAAACATTTCAAATGAGACAAACATTAAACATACACCGATCCCTGGACGGAACCGGTGTAATCAGCGCACTGATTACAAACAAAAACAAAACGGCCGACGCCGCCATGATCGCGCACAGGAAAACAAAACAAAGCTTACCGTTCATCAACTCGGCCAGTTTTCCACTCTTTTTAAGCCCTCGACACTCAAGCTATCGTTTGAGCTGAAGGTTGGTGTGTTCTTCGACAGTGCGACCAGTAAACCGTGCGCCTGGGACATCGTCTTGGGAAAGTTTAACGGCTGTAAAGTCGGTCATATCGCTGGTTCTGTTGCGCTTGTAATAGCTGGGTACTCCGTGCGTTCTCTATCTGTTGTTTATCTGTGTGCCCTACCTAAGCGGCAAAAGGGGCGTTGCTCTTGAGACGGTGACGTCACGTGCGCGGTACCCCATTAGAAGTCCTTTGGTTTGATGCACATCAAGCTGAAACTGATTCACAGAACTACTTCCTGTCTCCGCCCTGGGCTACACCTACTTCCTGAATAGCAACCAATCATGACTGTGTGCGCTTGGGGCATGCACAACACTTCCTTTTTCTCAGATGAGCTTTTCAAAATAAGACAAAAGATACATAGGGCTGCTTCTGATTAACATCACAACAATATTCTGGAAATCTACATAGTGGAGCTTTCGTTTACAAACTTAAGGGTTTTGTGTTTGTTTTTTTTAGAAAAATGTGAAGTATTTTAGAGCTGGTTCAGCAAGAAGTTTCTGAAAAGTTTTAATACAGTGCTTTGTTGAGACTTAGTGTGTTAAAAGAGGTGAGTTTAGTGATGGGTCCGGCAACACCGATGCGTCGGCGCATGTGTCGGTCTCATAGAGCGAAACCTGTGTCGATGTGTGTAGCGCTACGGAAAAGTCACGTGACCGATACAGGCACTGTTTCTAATTGATTGACGAGCCAAACTGCGTTTATAAGGAAGCGCATCTGTCAACGGGATGCATCTACCAAAACAATCTTGCGAGTTTTGCGAATATACAACTGATAAAAAATTATGGAGCTTCCTTAACAAAAAAGAAAGGTTTCTGCTGTGTGGGACCACTTCGATGTCATTTCGGAAAATAAGGTATTTGTTTTAATTTCCTTATTCATTCTGTTCCTCTCAGAGTTTCCACTTGATTTTCTGAATAGAAATTAATTTCAAAGTGACCTTTAGTTTACTGTTCTCGTGTTATTTTCTGCAGGTTAAATGTCGCAATTGCTCAACAGAGCTTGCATATTTGAATAACAGCACCTCCTCAATGCTGAGGCATTATGGGGCCAAGCATGAGAATGAAATCCATGATACACCCATGATAAACTCAGGTATACAGGTGTTTTACAACTTACTGATTTTGTTTTATTGATAATTCTGATTAATTTATACTTTCTCATTTTTAACCATCAAGCTTCCAGGAAGCAGATGCTCGATGAGGCTGTGCTTAATTTCATTGTAAAGGACTGCCAGCCGCTCGCCGTTGTGGAGAATGAAGGGTTCAGGGAGCTGGTTCACCTATGTTTTGCCAACCAGAAAGGTTTGTGTGGAAATTATCTAAAGTGGTAGTTTATTTATCGAATTTATTTTAAATATATTGATTTTCTTCTGGTTTGACTTGGTGTGGTTTTCAGACCTTCAAACAAATGTTGGCCAAAAAGTACGAGGAGGAACGGGAACGAGTGAAAATGGAAGTACAGCAAGCTGAGGCAGTGAGTATAACTGCTGACATGTGGACATCTGTGAACATGAAGGCTTACTTGGCTCTAACCTGTCACTACATTAATGAAAATTTGCAGCTGTGTACATCTGTGTTAGGTGTGCAATACTTTCCACAAAGTCACACTGCTGACAATTTGGCCCAAGTAAAAAGGGCCATGATGGAGGACTGGGCCATAACAAATAAAGTAAAGTCTTGTGACCGACGCAGCACCAAACATGATTGCATGCGCTAGACAGCTCCAAATTCGGCACTCAGTTTGCATTGCACATGGTCTCAATTTATTAGTTAGAAAATCATGTGATCAGATCCCCACTCTTACATCCATCAGACACAAAGCCAGGCACATTGTCACATACTTCAGATCAAGTACTAAAGCCAAGGAGAAGCTTGCTCAAGTGCAGCAACAGATTGGACGACCAACCCTGAAACTTATCAATGAGGTGCCAACACGCTGGAACAGCACATATGAAATGCTCTCAAGGCTGCATGATGAGAAGGAAGCAGTGTGGGTATGTCTGGCCTCTCTAAAAACAGATTTGGCTCCACTTACAGCTGATGAGTTTACAATCATAGGAGAAACACTACTTGTGCTTGCTCCTTTCCATCAAGCTACAGTGGAGTTGTCTGCAGAGAGGCGAGTGTCAGGATCAAAGGTCATCCCAATGATGAAAATACTCTATAAAAGGCACTTGAGCATAATGCTTCAACCTTGCAAACTGACACAGCACGACACCTACATGAACACCTGAAGCGTCGAGTTACAGACACTGCTTCCAACCTGGAGTCATTAAGTGTGTTGACACTGGCGACACTTCTAGACCCCAGATTTAAATCACTCGGGTTCCACAGTTCCTCCAAGTGCAATGAGGCCCTCAGCAGACTGCGGGCAGAATGTGCCTCAATAGTTGGAGGCTCAAATGAGCCCCAGCCGGGAACATCTTCACAACAGCTGTCTGCCCCCACTTCAGGCATGATATTGAGCATTATTTCTTTGTTGTTTGTAAATCATGTACTAAAATGCCAATTTGTATTTTGTTTTTTTTAGATAACCTTTGGGAACATTTTGATCTCAAAGTGGGGAGGCAGACCAAAAGTGCCACAGCTGATGCCATCGATGAGGTCAATAGATTCATGGCAGAGGGCAATATTACGAGGTCCCAGATCCACTTATATATTGGAAAAACCAAGAGGGTTTATACAAACCTCTTCTGCCTGGCCTTAAATTTTTTGTGCACTCCAGCCTCATCTGTGCCGTGTGAGCGGGTGTTTTCCACAGCTGGAGAACTAATATCCAAAAAGCGGAACAGACTGACTTTCAAAACGTTGCAACACCTTATTTTTTTGAATACAAATTTGTAAAAAAAAACAAAAAAACAGTGAACAAGCATCTTCTTTCACAACATGTTTACTTAGAGGTTATTACATTATGATACAGGTTCTCATTATTTATTGACTGTATCTATAATATCAAAGATGTTTTAATAATATTACAATGCACCATACAATGAATTACATCATATTAGTGTATATAATAGGTCATCAAATCAGTGTCTGTTAACTCTTTCAACTAGGTTGCCTGTAGGGATTTTTAATGTCCAGCAGGTGTCAGTATTCAGTGACACAGTATCGACACAGTATCAATACAGTTTGGTAATGTGTCGAAACGTTTCATGACGCCTCATCAACCCATCACTAGTAGACAGGTGAGTAGAGTTCATGGTTGATTGCAGCTGGCAGGTGCAACTGATCAGGGTGTAATCAGGGCTGCACTGGAGGGAGAAGGAACCAGGAAGTGCTCAGGGTGTGGCATGCAGAACTGCACCCTGACACTCCGCCTCGAGCTTCTTTTCCGAACATTGTAAAAACATACGGCTTTACGATCATCCGGAAGCAGTTCAACACAAACACGCGGAATCAGTTATGTCTGATAATATATCTGACGAAACTGTTTTTATGACCGTATTTAATTACTTTTAATGCCCCGTGGAAACCCTGTGTTCTCCAAATAAAATGGTAATAATACACCTAAAAGTTTTTAGAAAACAAGGATCAGGCTACTATAACTGCCAAAATAACTCCTAATGAAGTTTTTATCAAACATATCACACAGAGCACTATAGTGAAAGCAGTAATGCTCCACTTGTGAAAGTAAACCTGTTGGCCTCTCCTTGGCATCAACACAGCAATTCTTGGTGCTCCACAACCAGACAGGACACGTAAAAAACTGAGAGAATCAAGGCTGCCAGACAACCGGCGCCACCGGGTCCTCTGACTACCACCAGCAACCAAAGCAGGTGGAGTGTCTTGCTCAAGGACACAACGACAGAGGATCGGTGTGGGGCTTCAAACTACCAACCCACCAGTTCCAGGAAAAACTTCTAGCTCCTATATTTTGTCTGATGAATCCAGAGAGTTTTGGCCTTTAGCTGCAACACAGGACACAGAAACAAAGTAAAGCAATCCTTACTGTTGATAGGAGCAGCAGTTAATGGAAACCTGCTATCAGTCTCCTCCTTCACAAGGAGCTGCTCTCCTTCCTGACGGGCCCCGGGTTCCTCCTGTTCCTCCTTTATGTGGAGGGGCTCTGACTCCTGCTGCTCCCCCTCAGGACTCTGTTCTTCAGGAGCCTCTTCTTTAACATCTGCAGCCAACACTGAAACACATTACATGCTTTATCAACAACTAGATCTTTACAATGTTACAACCATGGGAAAGATTCAGTTTAGAGAAAAAGATTTGATCAGCAGTGTAGAGAAAACTGAACCTCAGGAACTGACAGTTTCACCCTAGAAATGACCACCGGTAACTTTAGGGTCATTCTGTTGTGGGTATTCAAAATAATTATTCTGTTAAAACATTTAATAACGGCTAAATTGGATACAATATGACAGTTAAATAAATACAAGAGATAAAACATGACAGTTAAACATTGATTTATACATATAATTTGTTATATGAATATATATTTGTAGCTAATTAATTGAATAGTTATTGAGTAAATGTCTTGTTATTGGTTTGTTGCATTTAATGGTACACAGTTTTATGTTATTAGCTACTCTTGGCCCAGTATTTATTTAAGTGGGTCACTGATTTTTTTGGTATGTATTCTAAATGTTGGCAGGATTGGTCCTCCATAGTAAACAGCCAGAAGAAAACATACGACCCTCTTTCTAAACAAGATAAACCAAAAAGCGTTTTTCTGATGAATTTTTCCAAGCACAAAGAAAAACTTGATACTGAACGGTGCTACATGCTAAGCTAGCATTAGCTTTCCTATGCTACATGCTAAGCTAGCATTAGCACCTCCTATCCAGAGCTGCAGGCTTAGCCAGTTTTCTGGGGGAAACCCTGCAACGAGTTCTGATGAAGAGGAGGAATCCATCAGCTGCTGAAAACGGCTCCTAAACTTTAGCTCCATCCACACAGTTAGCATGAAGAAGGAAATCTCCAAACCTGATGGGTGCAGCAGAACTCTGGGCTGGAAAACATCCCCCATCATTGGTGTCTCCTCTGCTGCGTCCTGCTGCGCGTTGGGGAAGAAGCGCATAAAACACGGCCACCATTTTGGTGCGGTCATCTTGTAAACAGCACCAGGATGCCAGAGGCGCATTCCACAGTTCTTCTTCTTCTTCTTCTTCTTCTTTTCCTTTTATTGGCGGATTGCAAACAACTTATAGGTGCATACCGCCACCTACTGTACATGAGTGTGTAGCTCTATGGTTCCACCTACTATATTCTATTTTTTAATTTTGTGTTATGTAAAAATAAAAACAATGCTTTATTAATTTCCATATTTTCTTCCCTATCACCATCTGTCCCTAAAATTCCTTTAATACTCCAATCTCTCCCTGTTTCCATAATTACTTTCCTCATCCTCTCTCTTTCCATTGCATATTTAATACAATTCATCAAAACATGATCCACATTTTCTTTTTCTGCACAACCCTCACATATATCATTATTTCTCTTCCCTATTATATACAAAAACTCATTCAAGTATGTGTGTCCAGTTCTTAGTCTAGTAAAAATTATCTCTTCCCTTCTGCTTCTTTTTCCATAATTTTTACATATTACAGATTTTTGAACCCTATATAATCTTCTTCCTTTCTCATCTTCATCCCATATTTTTTGCCATATTTCTGTTTCTTTCTTTTTAATTATTGATTTACCTTCCCCTTTCCCAAATGAAATCTGATCTTTATTCTGCTTTCCTAAAGCCTTTTTTGCTAGCTTATCTGCTGTTTCATTTCCTTTCACCCCTTCATGTGCCGGTACCCAACAGAACTGAACCTCTATTCCATACCTATATAATCTATATAAACTCTGATAAATTTCTATTACCAGGTCTTTCCTACTGTTTCCTCCTGAATGAATGCTTTCTATTGCAGCTTTTGAATCTGTACAAATTACCACCCTATCCGGTCTAACCTCCTCCACCCACTGTAAACTAAAAATAATTGCAACCATTTCTGCTGTGTATATAGATAAAAGGTCTGTTAATCTTTCACATATACAAATATTAAACTCTGGGATAAATATCCCTATACCCACATTTCCCTTTGAATTTTTTGACCCGTCTGTGTATATTTTTAAAAAACTATAAAATGATTGTCTAATATATATGCTAGATTTAACCCCGACTTCATTATGTTTCCATTCTCTTTTCATTTCATGTATTTTAAGGTCAACTTTTGTTTCTGGAAACAACCATGGTGGCACAGCACTAATTGGATTATTTTGTGAGAATGTCTTATCCTCCAGCTCATACATTTTTGCCCATTCATTCACATTCCATCCAAATCCCTTTCTTGTGAATTTAGAATATTCCCAACAATTCTTTATTATGCTTTTTGCTGGATTTCCTTCACTACTGCTTTTAACTCTGATCCAATATGACAGTGATATTCTGACCCGTCTTATTTCTAACGGAGTTTCTCCAGCCTCTACTAAAAGAGCGTTAATAGGGGTAGTCTTAGTTGCTCCAGTAGCTATTCTTAATGCCCTATATTGTAATTTATCTGTAATTTGTAATGATGTTTTTGCTGCTGCTTCATATACTATACAACCATAATCTATTGCTGATCTCATAAGAGCTCTATATATATTCAATAATGACTGCTTATCAGCCCCCCAATCATTCCCAGCCACTGCTTTCATGAGATTTATTACTTTCTTACATTTTGTTTCTAGCTGCTTAATATGCGTTTTCCATGTATATGAACGATCTAGCCATAATCCTAAATACTTGAATTCATCTATTCTTTTTATAGGTTGATCATATAACTTTATCTCTCCTATATCAATATTCCTTTTATTAGTAAAAATCATATAACAGGATTTACTTACCGACAATTTAAATCCCCATTCATATGACCATTTTTCTATTTTATTAACAGCTCTTTTAATATTTTTTGCTAAATGTGTGACATTCCTTCCCCTCATCCATATAGCTCCATCATCTGCATAAAGTGCTGATTTAATGCATTCATCTAGATTTAAAAATATATCATTAATCATAATGTTAAAAAGTAAAGGACTAATTACACTTCCTTGAGGAGTGCCGTTTTCTACTTTAAAATCTCTTGAATATTCATCCCCAACTTTAACTCTAATTTTCCTTTCTGTAAAGAAACTTGCTATCCAGTTATACATTCTTCCCCCTATTCCCATATTTTCCAACTTTATCAATAAACCTTCCCTCCACATTGAGTCATACGCTTTTTCAATGTCAAAGAATACTGCTACTATCAATTCTTTCATTTTTAATCCTTTTTCTATATCATTACTAATTCTCACTAATGCATCCATAGTAGACTTTCCTGTTCTGAATCCACATTGATAACTACTTATTATCTGCCTCTGCTCTAACATATACCCCAATCTTTTTACTAATATTTTCTCCATCCATTTACATAAGTGAGATGTCAATGCTATTGGTCTGTAATTATTTGGATCTGAAGAATCTTTTCCTGGTTTATTAAATGGGAGGATTATTGCAGTTTTCCATTTCTTTGGAACTTCACCTTCTCTCCAAATTTTATTAAAAAGTCGTAGAATTAATTTTAACGTTGCTTCCGGTAATCTTCTAAACATTGCATAACAAAGATTATCATCTCCTGGAGCTGAATATCCAGTATCTTTAATAACTGTTTTTATTTCATTCATACTTATTTCTTCATCTAATGCTGAAACCGATCTATCTTTCTTTTTATAACGCATTCCACAGTCTTCTCTAGATTTCCAAATAAGGAAAAACTGCAGCTCCGTGTGGGCGTTCCTACTCTTCGTCACTAGCAAATGTTTGCAACCATTTCTTCATGATCCTCCCTGTTGTGACTTTAGCATCAGCTGCTTTTCTCTTTCCTTGGTGACTTTTTTTGTGTTTATTCCTGATTTCTTGAATGAGCGATTTGTGGTAAAGAAAGGTTTTTTAATCTGGGGGTTAACTGGCTAACTTGAAGTGAGTCATGTTACTTTTGACTGTGGCAAATCTGAATATTTCTTTAAACATTGCCATAATTTTCTTTCTTTTTCAAGTTTTTTCTGTAGTTCCACTATTTGCCTCTTGAGCTTATTTTCTTTCTCTTCTGGACTTCTTCCTAGCCACAGAATGGTGAAAACAAAACACAGAAATAAAAGTTGATCTGGGCATGGAAATGTAAGTCATTTTTTCTCCTGCCCTCCCTGTTTCCAAAGTGACATTGGGTAAATGACACTTCTATAACACTGTTAACCACATATTGCCCTAACCTTGAACATCCTGGCTGTGAAGGCTGCTCTGGCTCATCTCTCTGATCTGGACTCTGTGGTGGAGTGCTAAAGTTCCTGAGGACTTCTTTCCTCTCCTTGCTCCTGTGGTTAGCTGCTCTCCACATTTTTCTTTTCTTACGCTGTTCTCTTTCAATCAGTTCTTGAATTACCCTTCCTTCCCTGCCTCTACATTCATTCTCCGTCTCTCACTCTGCAGGTTTCTCTCCCTTCTTTCAGGATCAGCTTTAAGGCGTTCCTGATACATTCTCTGTCTTTCTGCTGCTGTTGTTGGTACCATCTTACTCACAGCTTTAACATAGAACATAAATCACATTCAGCATGCATACAGTATAAAAATGTTGATAAAATATAATAATAATCAATCTAAACAATTGGACAACTTAACAAACAAAGCAGTAAAATCTGAACCCATCACAATCTTAGAACCCCGTTACAATCAAACCCATAACGGGGTTGAGATTTTTGCATAAAATGGCTACAAGGAGTTTTCTATCTTCTTTTTATGTAACAGTGTTGAGTCATTTAGTTTGACGATATCACAGGATAAATGACCAAATTGGAGGAAAATATGCAGCAACTTGCCTGTCTCTGTGGTCCAGTTGTCCAAAGACTTCAGTGCTGTCACTTCCTGATGTGTGTACAGTTGTGGATCACACCATTCTATTTTTGAGGGTGAGATAATTTGTGTAACGGGGTTGAGGGGTGACCCAGGGACACAAGTCATGTGATCTTTAGTTAATATTTAATGATTCATTTTGAAAAATACATCAATACCAGCAAAAGAGCATAAATAGATGTAAACATTTATTGACTTTTAAAATAGTTTTTGTTGGTATTTCCAAAGTTAACCTTCATCATGACCACAAAGGACATCACAAAAGAGGGGGGGAGCAAAGGAAAAAAGTTAATAATTTTTATACTGCATTGAAGAATGCATTTCAATGTATATGGGAAGCTGTTTAAATATAAAGTTTAGAAACACAACAGATAAAATGCACCTGAAGAGGTTAAAGGGACTCAAAATGAGCCATTTCTGTGGAATGACTCTTTTATACATAGTTTCATGTTGTTTTTTAATCTCTGAGAGAATAAAGTCATGTTCACTCTAACCTGACCAGCAGCTGTCATGTCACTGTGTGAGGAATCGGCACCTTGCAGCTGCAGACGCCCTGCTTGCTGTGAGAAGAGGCTGCAGCCCTGCACACTGCACAGAGAGGCTGAAGGAGACGAGGAAAGGCCACGAGGAGGTTCACCTCTGGCTCTCTCTAATGGACCAGTGTGGGGGATCCACTCTACATGCTGATTGTCTAACAGAATTAGTGCTGCTTTTCCAGCAGTACCAACTCTGAGCGGTGGCTACGGTCAGTCACACCAAGGCAAGGACAGGCTTTTCTGTTTCAGGACGAACCGCTCTGGAGCTCCAACTGTTTTCCTTTTTCTTTCTATCTGCACTTAACGTCTAGGTATTCCAGGTTGGCGGAGCAAAGGCTTCTGGGAGCTTTAGCAGCTGTGCACCAGCTGTTGTGAATGTACATTATTAAGCCTCGGACTTGGATGCAGTCCGATTTGAGCAGGGGCTTTCCTCACATTTGCAGTGGGTTCTGCTGCTGGCTTTCCAGCAGCATCTGGGGTTCGCTTCCTCGTACAGGCTGTGGAGAAATACAACACGGCTGTTTTTGGCACGCAGGATCCTTCCTCCTGCATCTGTTTATGAGGTTAAGACAGCAAACTTAACTCTGATTTGCTCAGACATGTTCCCCGGGCGACGAGAGTCCTCTCCAGACGCTGGCCTGTGTGTTCTTTCAGGCCCGTGCAGGGCCCATGGCCCGAAATGGTTTCCTGGTCTGCTCCAGGACAAGGTGGTATTAGAGAGAGGCTCTGAGAAGGTCTGAAGAGAATCTGAAGAGATAAGTCTCAGAAGTGTGCTGTGACTTTATCTGTGGGGAGCGGTCACAGCTGGCCTCCTGCTGAGAGAAAGGCAGTCCCAGCTGACTCCCTCTCACTTGTGGCTGTGTGACCAGAATTTCAATCTGATTCAGTCAAACCATTTTGATGACCATGGCGGTAATATCACAACAGTGCTGACCTTAGGGCTGGAATCTAGAGCTTTGCTTCCTGCGTATTTTCACCCAGCCAGCCTGGTTAGTCGCCTGCTGCTTGGAGACCACCATATGTGGTCACGTTCCAGCCTGCTTCAAATCCTCCACCATCATCCCTGTTCCTAAGAAGCCAAGGACCACAGGACTTAATGACTTTAGACCCGTCGCTCTGACCTCTGTGGTTATGAAGTCCTTTGAGCGTCTTGTGCTCTCACACCTTAAAGAAATCACCGATCTCCTCCTGGAACCCCTCCAGTTTGCCTACAGAGCCAACAGGTCTGCAGACGACACTGTCAACCTGCCCCTTCACCACATCCTCCAGCACCTGGACTCTGCAGGAACCTACGCCAGGATCCTGTTTGTGGATTTCAGCTCTGCCTTCAACACCATCATCCCAGCTCTGCTTCAGGAGAAGCTCTCCCAGCTGAATGTGCCCGACTCCACCTGCAGGTGGATCACAGACTTCCTGTCTGACAGGAAGCAGCAGGTGAAGCTGGGAAAACATGACTCTGACTCACAGATCATCAGCACTGGTTCCCCCCAGGGCTGTGTTCTTTCTCCTCTGCTCTTCTCCCTGTACACCAACAGCTGCACCTCCAGTCATCAGTCTGTCAAGCTCCTGAAGTTCCTGACGACACCACTCTCATCGGACTTATCTCTGATGGTGCAGAGTCCGCCTACAGGTGGGAGGCTGACCATCTGGTGACCTGGTGCAGGGAGAACAACCTGGAGCTCAACGCTGTAAAAACAGTGGAGATGGTTGTGGACTTCAGGAAGAACTCAGCCCCAGCTACCCCCATCACCCTCTGTGACTCCACCATTGACACTGTGGAGTCTTTCTGCTTCCTGGGAACTATCATCTCCCAGGACCTAAAGTGGGAGCTGAACATCAACTCCCTCACCAAGAAAGCCCAGCAGAGGATGGACTTCCTGAAGAAGGCAGCTGAAGAAATTCAACCTGCCAAGGACAATGATGGTGCAGTTCTACTCCTCCATCATTGAGTCCATCCTCACCTCCTCCATCACCATCTGGTACGCTGGTGCCACCGCCAAGGACCAGGGCAGACTGCAGCGTGTCATCCGGTCTGCAGAGAAGGTGATTGGCTGCAATCTTCCATCTCTCCAGGATCTGTACGCCTCCAGGACTCTGAGGCCTGCAGGGAAGATTGTAGCTGATCCCTTCACCCCAGTCACAGACTATTTCAGTCACTTCCCTCTGGCAGGAGGCTGCGCTCCATCAGGACCAGAACCTCACGCCACAAGAACAGTTTTTTTCCATCTGCTATCAGCCTTATGAACAAGGCCAAGAGCCGCCTGTGACACTGGACACTGCCTCTCCCCCCCGTTCAGGACTTACAAGCTTCTGCGTTACATTAACCCACAGTTTACTGTGTATATAGCTTCTGTGTATATATCCATTTTATTTTTATTTTATTGTATTTTTATTTTTTGTCTGCAACATCAACACCAAGTCAAATTCCTTGTAAGTGCAAACCTACTTGGCGATTAAACTTGATTCTGATTCTGCAGCCCAGCAGCTCCTCTTCCACTCCCAGCTCAGCTTCTTTTATGGTGGACAGGTTAGTGGTTCTGGAGGCTACGGCAGCTATCCAGGAGTTTACTACAGCAGCGGTACTAGAGGTGTTGACAGCGGTTCTACTTATTGGGTCCAGCAGGGAGCTCCAGACAATAGCAGCCTTCATCAGTCTGCAGAGAAGAGCAGGGAACTTCATCTAATATTCCAGCGGTGAGGACCAGCCGCTCTTCACTCCTGTAGATGAAGAGCATCAAGCGTACGCTTTCAAGTCCAAGTCTGGCTACAACCGTAAGCAGCTGAGCTTCTTTTAGTTCTTCTACAACAGAACCAATAGTCCAACAGCCAGCAGTGTTCCCCATCCTGGGAAGAACCTCAGCATCCAGACAGAAAGGGAAGCGAGGCTCTCTTCACTGTATTACTCTGCTGGCTGGTCTGACAGAATCTTGTAGGAGAAAAAGGGGGTGATGTGGAGCGGTGGAAGAGAGAGAGACAGCTGCTGAAGTCATGACAGCGATGCCACAAAAAGGCTGTGCAGCAGCACCCAATACAATGAGTCAATTGATTAAAGACAAAAGCGGAATCCCACAGGTCATGAGTGCAGCTTGTACCGTGCAGGGCTGAGGGAACGGTCCGGGGTTATACCGTGTACCGTTGCATCCCTAGTGTTTGTTGCAATGGGCTACCACAGCCCACAGTGCAGCAGCAGACTGGCCTCCTTCAACTTTGGGGTTGGTTCGCCATCAAACTCTGGTCCTTGATCCGTTCATGTGCTGGAGTAACCCAACAAAAGCTGTAATAAAGTATCAGAAGGTTATGGCTGGATTCATATACATCCCATTTGACTGTAACTGTATATCAATAGAATTATTTTTGTTAACAATTCAAATATCACAAATAAAATGTTTCTAAACACATTTTGTGGTACTCATTTTTTTCCTGTACTGCACCTTTAAGGATGTAAATATGTTGGTGATGATTTTCAGTCATCCAGGTCATGATCCTGGAACCCTGATTGGATTTATAGCACTCAGAAATACAGGGTTTCTTGAATAAATCGTAGTTGCTGTATGGTAATTCAGGGTTTCTTAACCTTTTTAACCTCATGGCCCAACTTTTCCTGTCCAAATGGGCCCATTTATAATATCAACAGTCTCATGGGTTACCAAAATGGTTGCACTTCCAATTGATTTATATTAAATATCTTGCACAATGCTAATAAGTGTTCTGATATCCGTATCCAATCCAAGAACAAATAACACACAATGATCAAAAAAAGAAACCAACATACTTTGATACTCACAAGAACATTTGTTTTTCAAGTTTGTATAAACCTGCACATACAGATTGCATCCTGGCCTAGGATTAAGTGAAAGAACTGAAATTGTGATATCATCCAGCCCTACGTTGTATGTTTCGTTTCTAGGTGACGCCTTAACTTTGAAGGCTTAAGTGCTTCGTTGGATAGCATCAGTCCACACTCCACACATTGTGCTCTGGGCTCTTTGTCGTTACCTCCATTAACAAAGCCAAACTAATAAATTCAGGATTCTACTTGTGCGAATGTTTCCTCTTTTTTGGATGGGAAAGGTAATCGCTTTCGTCATAATGTTTATGTTTTAAATACGTCTCCCATTTTCAGGCATGGCAGTTCTTCTTCTTCTTGCGGACCTCTAAGTGCCACTGGCGGCCCAACTGTGGGCCGGGGCCCCGTTGTTAAGAATGGCTGTTCTAGTCGTCTGATGTCCTCCCTACATCTTCTTACGTGACAAAAAATTTACTCTATTGGCCCTAGTCTTAGAAAACTGATGAAGTCTTCTTTCTTTTGGCTCTGAATCTCACTTATTTAATAAGCTGTTTTCTACCCCCAACTAAAGAAGCCACATCTGGATTCTTCTCTTCCTGATGGCTATAGACCCATCTCCAACTTCCCATTTCAATCACAGATCCTTGAAAATGTAGCTGAAAAACTGAATCACTTTCTGGCAGATATGGACATCATTAATACTTTTCAATCTCTTTTCTGAATATTAAACTCTTTAAATAAATGACCCACTGCAATGAAAAGGTGCCTTCTTAGAAGCCCCAGGGTTCATTTACCCTGCTAAACCAACTCCTGGAGTTTTAAATCCTGGGGCTATCAATGGAAAAGGGGCCATTATTGCATTTAGGCAGCTGGACTTTTCACAGTGGAAGAGGTGTGGCATTTATTCACTGTTAAACTATTTAAAGCTACTAAGTTGCAGGTTCAAAAACTCAAACAAATAAAGAAGCAATCTATAAAAACATAATATATTTAAAACAAATAAGACTTCAACAGCTAAAATTTCCAACTGAGTCAAAATCCAGAAAAATTATTTTTGGGAGAAGATTAGAAAGGAAAAGATGAGTCGGCATGCCTGATATGTAAAGATCAATAATTCAATAGTTGTTGTGCGATGATGGAGGAAATGAGGTCACCTCTCCGCTCTGCTGCTGTTAAAATGTTTGACCCAAGTCATACATTTTAAAGGCAAAGGTACCAAACAATCAAAAAATATAAGGAAACTTCTGACCTTCAAGAAAGTAGTAAAACAATGTCTGACAAAAGGTCATTAATTATTCAGCCATTTACAGAACAGAAATAATTGTGGCAATCCTGATTAAGCTAAAACAGCAAAGGTTTTATTTAGATTTTGTTTAGGGGACTCACAGGTTAACTAATTAAGCAATCACATTCAGAAAAAAAAAACATCCTTCCTAAGGAGAAAAAAAACAGAACTTACATAAATCTCTCTACCTAGGAGGGTGGGCCTAGTGATTAAAGCAACAAGCATAGACTGAGAACACACCTATGCTACAGGTCATTCTGAACAAATGCAGCACAGTGACAAAAACTTGTAAAGATTTGAGAAATCTAAAAATTACATACTAGAGATATGCTGAAAAAACTTGAAAGTAAAAACTGTTGCCTTTAATGACAACAAACATCTCACAGAAAACTAGAGCTGTGCAGTTTGACTTAGTATTTCTAGCAGAGCCATTTCCCTCATGTATGGATTCTCATGTGTGTGTTAAAGGTTGCTTTATGTCTAAATCTTTGTCCACATACATCACAACAATAAGGCTTCTGTCCTGTGTGGATCCTCATGTGTTTGTTCAAATTTCCAGCTTCGCTAAATCTTTGTCCACATACATCACAACAATAAGGCTTCTGTCCTGTATGGATTCTCATGTGTTTGTCTAAAGTTCCTCTTTCATTAAATCTTTTTCCACAAATATCACAACAATAACGCTTCTGTCCCGTGTGGATTCTCATGTGTGTGTTTAAATTTCCTTTTAGCCTAAATCTTTGTCCACATAGATCACAACAGAAAAGCTTCTGTCCTGTATGAATTCTCATGTGTTTATTCAAAGTTGTTTTGTGGCTAAATCTTTGCCCACATAGATCACAACAGAAAGGCTTCTGTCCTGTGTGGATTCTCATGTGTCTGTTTAGATTTGCTCTTATGCTAAATTTTTGTCCACACAGATCACAACAGAAAGGCTTCTGTCCTGTGTGAATTCTCATGTGTGTGTTTAAAGTTCCTTTTTCACCAAATCTTTGTCCACATTGATCACAACAGAAAGGCTTCTGTCCAGTATGGGTTCTCATGTGTGTGTTTAAATGTGATTTTTGGGTAAATCTTTGTCCACATTGATCACAACAGAAAGGCTTCTGTCCTGTGTGGATTCTCATGTGTTTGTTTAAATGTGATTTTTGGGTAAATCTTTGTCCACATAGATCACAACAGAAAGGCTTCTGTCCCGTGTGAATTCTCATGTGTTTGTTTAAACTTGTTTTTTGTCTAAATCTTTGTCCACATTGATCACAAGATAAAAGCTTCTGTCCTGTATGGATTCCCATGTGTGCTTTTAAATTAGAGTTTCGGTTAAATCTTTGTCCACATAGTTCACAACAGAAAGGCTTCTCTCCTGTGTGGATTCTCATGTGTGTGTTTAAATCATATTTTCCCATAAATGTTTTGCCACAGTCTTCACAGCTAACCTTCCCTCCTTTCTGTACTTTCCTTCGTGAATCCACATTTTTCTTCTTTGTAGGACATTTCTTATATCCAGAGTCTGACAAGTGTTTCAGCTCAGAGAGAGGGTGCTCTACATCACTGTCCTCTTCATCCTCCTCAGTGTCTTCAGCCTCTGAAGAAGTGGAAACATCTCCATGATCTTGTATCCTGGTGGATTCTTCTCCATCATTCTCTTCTGGAAGCTGTCTGCCTTTAATCTGTTCTGGATAAAGCTGTGAGAGCAGCAGAGACTGTTCATCATCCAGACTCTTAATGGGAGGAGCAGAAACTGGAAACCTGATGGCATTAATCACCTCCTTCCCATTGAGCTGCTCTCCTGGCAGACTGATGTAGACTCCCTCCTGTTCTTCCTGGATGTGGGGGGGCTTTGGGTCATGCAGGTCATCAGGAGGTCTGTGGTCTATAGAAGCTTGTTTAACAATCAGGTTCTTAACATCTGCAGGAAACATTGAAACACATTATGCATTTTAGAAAGTATTTTGATCTCAGCCTACCATTTTAACCTCGGAATATCCATTGAGCGGACCGGCTTTGTTGCTAACCAAAGTCAGTTTTTTAGTGCATTGACCACACAAAATTGGCCAGTAAGCACAAATTTAATCAAATGTAAAAGGCACACCAGATTGTAAGGTCAACATCAACTTTTGAGAAAATGTAAGGATTTTAAGTGCACCTTATAGTACAAAAAATACGGTAACACAACAAAAAAAGACTTAATGCCAAAACCACGGTTAATGGAGACGACTTTTGTGCAGATGATTTATTTTGTAAATTTTATTCTATTTAACTTGTTTACTTCTATTCAGTAAACTAATAGAATCCTGTTCTGTTAAATTTTATAAATATGTTCAAGTTCAATAATATGTAAGAAAACAACTATGTTTGCTTTTTCAGCCAGTATTCAACAAAGGTGGCACAAAAAACTGTTAAAACATAAGGATGGGTATCTTATAAAATTTAGCGTATTGTAAAAAAATAACTACATGTTATGCTGGTGAAGATTTGTTTTTTTAACTTTTTTGAAACTACATGTTATATAAAGACCCTGTTGATACAAGAAAAAGTTAGTGGGTCAATTTCACTGTCATGGTAACTGGATCCTGGAAGAGCAGATTCAGTCAACTGCGACTTATTTTTAACAGACCAGAAATCTAGACATGGAAGTAGAGATGTTTTACTTTTGTTAAGAAGTATAAGAGGAGTGTCGACACTTTATTCTCTTTATTGTCTTTATTTATCTAAATAAGTAAATAGCTCTGTGGTTGTTTCCAGATTTCTGAAATTGTTCTGATGGTCACTCCGTCTGTTGCCACCAAAAACTCCACCTTCCAGAGTCAATTCTGGCTCTCTGCTTTATTCTTGGAAAATCTTTGTTACTAGATAGACCAGCATGAATGGATCAAATGAAACAGACCCCAAATGTACAAATAATACTAAATAAAGTAATAAAGTAGATTTGAGTTCTTACCGGTATTATTAGGCTCCGGTTTTTAGAATGAAGAACTGCTTTTTTACTTTATTTTATTAAAGAGTAGCACTCATGAAGAGTGCCTCAAGGCTCAAATCTTGGCCTCTTACTCTTCTGTCTTTTTCTGTCCGTTTGGGTTCGGTTATAAGAAATCAGTATTTAGCTTTCTTTTTTTAAAGGCAGAAAACAGTCAGACTTTTATGACTCTAAAAAGGAAAATAGCTGCTCTAAAAACAAACTTCTCAAAGGCATTGCAGAAAGCATGGATGTCAAAGTTTCTGTGGGACCTTAAAGTCAGTATCTGACACACGCTGCTACTGACCTGAGTATAAGACTTGAGAATAATCTTAACTTTGATGCTGAGCTAAAATCTGTGCTCCAAACTGAGAAACCTGACTAAGGATTTTAATCTATACTTTAATTACAACTTGCTTAGATTGCTGCACTGCACTTTACTCTGGGCTTAATAAAACTCCAGTGGCTTGGCTGCAGCTGCTCCAAAATGCTGCTGCTCTTCTTTTAACTGCTACCAGAAAATAAAAGCATGTTTTTCCAGTTTTAGCAGCGATTCATTGGCTACTGGTTGACATTAAAATTGATTTTAGAATTCTTTTATCTATTTTAAATGTCTTCATGGCCTTGCTGTCTACTATGTGTCAGAGCTGCTTCATCTGCACGCTCCCTCTCATATGCTCAGGTCTGCAGATCAGTTTTTATCAGTCACCTGTGGTGCCATCAAGCCATGGAGGTAAAATCAGACTGAGTTGGAATCAAAGAAGTTTGTTCCTTTTACAGGCACCAAGGAACTGCCCCCCCCCCCCCCCAGCTTGATCTAAGCTAAGTGTGCAGTCTTTGTTCTGCAGAAGCAGACGCTGCAGTAAAAGAATGCATCTATGCTGAAGCATGTGATTTTTCTCCTCAGCTGCTGCAGGAAAGCTGACTCCAGACGGAGCGCAGAGGTCTGCCTTTAGCAGCCAGGCCAAGCTGAGAGGAGGAGCTGATGTGAAATGGCCCACTGCAGCCCACTCACAGGCCCCACAGGAGCAGCTAGGCCAGCCCAGCTGAGAGGAGGCCCACTTCTCCATGCTGCAGCCCCCATTTGCCCTGCTGCAGCCCTGCACAGCTGACTTTTCTACAGCCTAGGACCCGCAGCTGCCCTCTAACAGCTACGTTTCAGCTAGCCGCATGACTGCATGCTGCTGAGCAGACAACCAGCTTTTCCTTGGAGGAAAACTGTTTCCACTGGACGCCCAAAGTCAATCTGATTGCCACTCAGCTTCAGCCACTCATTGCCTTTGTCAGCCTCTGATAGCTGTCTCTTTGCTACACTTTGCTTTATGTAGCAGGGATTCAGGCAATGCATTCAAATGCAGAAAGCCTTTCAGAAAGGTCATTTGTTGTACCGAACACATTTAACCACAGTTGTTAATCACTGTCTTTAAAAAAGCTTCTTATTCTGACAGCCTGCTTCACAAATGTATAAACAATGGAAGAACAAATGTTCATGTGGAGGGAGGGGCAATATTTAGTCTGATAGGAAGCTGATGAATCCAGAGAGTTTTGGCCTTTAGCTGCAACACAGGACACAGAAACAAAGTAAAGCAATCCTTACTGTTGATAGGAGCAGCAGTTAATGGAAACCTGCTATCAGTCTCCTCCTTCACAAGGAGCTGCTCTCCTTCCTGACGGGCCCCGGGTTCCTCCTGTTCCTCCTTTATGTGGAGGGGCTCTGACTCCTGCTGCTCCCCCTCAGGACTCTGTTCTTCAGGAGCCTCTTCTTTAACATCTGCAGCCAACACTGAAACACATTACATGCTTTATCAACAACTAGATCTTTACAATGTTACAACGATGGTCTTTAGTGTCATTCTGCTGTAGAGATTCAATGTGATTATTCTGGTAAAAGTGTGAGACCCTCACAAAGAGTGAAATAGTTTTTATTTTACTTGAAAATGAAAATGCAAGTGAAAAGTATTTTAATGTACTGTAATGGTTATTCAGCCAAATAATATCAGTAGAAATCCGCTGTAGATCGCTAGGATGAGAAACGGAACCTTTCTGTCATAGTCCGTGTTTCCAGGTGCTCCCTCCCCTCAGAGGAGTTTTGGGAACGAAAGAGAAAGGTTCGGTGTTCTTGATCCTGTGATCATTCACTCTGTTTTTCAGGTTAGTACAACGTGAAAACAACCTCAACTTATCCCTTAAGATTCAATAGTTTATGTGAAGTTACTGGGAGACCGTTTATGACATTCTTGAGTGCTTTAGATCGAGTTTTAGACACTATAAAAAGTCCGCGATGTTCGCGGGTTGTGCTGTTGTTATTGCCATGGCAACGGGCGGCTTTGTGACACTGAAGATGGCGCCGTCCACCACATGTACTAAACACAGAGAGATGGTTGTTTATATTCATCTACAATATTACTACTGTTGGTTACCTGATTACTTGACAACTGTATTTTATTAGGTGAAGGGTTTTGTTATCTTTACATTTATTATAATACTTTAATATTTCTTCTCTTTACATTTCCAAATATTTGTGTTTAAGGGTTTACTGTACACTATATGGTTTATGAAGATAAGTGAGCCTTTAGTACACTTATTGTTGTTGGAATGGTTTGAACATATTTGTTATTTTCCATTTTTATTCCCCATTTGCAATGATGTCAATACGTTTTGAAAAGACATATAGAGTATTCTGAGCAGCTTTAAGCTAAAGAAAATGAAAGTGAATTCATATTGCACTATAGTTGTGATTAGCAGCACTATAAAAACTGCACTGGCTAACAGTATTATTTGTACTATTTAATGGCAGCTATATGGGACTAGTACCTATACAGAGAGTGCCCGTGGATATATATTTCAATGTGAAATGATGATGGGTTTAGGTGTTTATTGAAGTCAAAGCGTGATACTGAGTGTGAGAGGAACTAATGTATTTTGACAGTTATATGGTTATGTTGAATATAACAATAGCTTTATGCACTCTAAAAAATGATTCACAGGCTTAGTAAAAATCATAGTAAAAAATAGCTATATTAACTTTATAAAATCTCTTAATATCACTTAAGTGATTGTTTGAGTTGTACATACCAAAATAAATGTCTAGAAATTCTACAGTTAATTTTGTGTCCAATTTACAACTATGATTTAGGTTTATCTCACAAAATGAAATTAGTATGTGCTTAACAAATTATTTTTTTTAGATATTGTTTATATATTTATGTAAATTTAAAACAAAATATTTGGGTAAAGATTACTTTTACTGATTATTTTCAAGAACTACAAATATTACTTATTGTAACTTAATATTATTTCAACTTAATCAACTACTTAACATTGTGAGTAATTTACGCGGCAAATTGACGCTAATCGTGCGGCCTCATGGGAAATCTGCCTTTCTGCCTTGGCAACAAGTGGCAGCCTGCGGCCGGCCAGAAGGAGAGACACCGTCCGACACATCACTTGGGAGATTACCGTGGTAAGTGTCCAGCTAGTAAAGGTTAATGAAATATTAATCATGTATTGCTCATTAACATTTTATAGGGAGTAATTTTCTGAGTACTACTGTCGTAGCCATGCTTTCATATGTAAGTTACCGTTGCAGGGTTGTGTAAGGTACTTAACGTTAAAGCTAACGTAACTTTAGTCGACAGGGAATTCAGCCAACGATAACAGTAGCACGACCAACTAACTAATAAAAGTACTAAAATACTAAAATATGTTTTTATATTTGGATAACGCGCTGCGAAAACTTTCTCGACTTCACAGTGCCATATTAAATAAAGGGGGGGGGGGGGGGCAGCGCGCGCGCGCACATTGGGCAGACAGCATGTGCAGGCTAACCTGACTTCCGCCAGATGTATGTCGCTCCGCCTAGCTTCACTTACATACATCTGGGACCTCTCCATACGGGCCTTATTGCATATGCTTGGTTAAGCCACTTGTCTGTCATCTTTATCGACGTCAGGGTTTCCCGCAGCGCTATCTTCGCGAGGTGGCCGCCTCGCCAAGATAGCGCTACCGCTTCGCCAACATTCCAAAAAATAAAAATAAAAAATGTGACGTCAACACGCGGTTTGTTGTTCGCGCGTGCGTGAATGGCAGGGAAAAAACACATGGATACCCCCCGCTCCGCGGAAGCCGTGTCGTCCCCCCAAGCTGCGGGAAACACTGGACGTGCTATTTCAACCACTCACACCGAAGCTAACCCGTGATTCTGTGAGAGCGACGTAGGAAAAAAAAATTTTTTTTAATGTGTTTGCGGCTCTAGTGGCACGCGTTTTATTGACAGTGAGCTGACAGGAAGAGGGGGGAAGACAGGCGGCAAAGAGCCGCGGGTCGGAGTCGATCCCGGGCCAACTGCGTTAAGGACTAAAGGCCTTCTAATATGGTTCGTGCTAACCGCTAACCGCTCCGGGGCGCATCCGCGTCTGCGCGTCCGCTGCAGACGCGGACGCGCCCCGGAAAATTATTATTATTATTATTTTTGTTTTCAGTGGGATATGGTTAAGTGTATAGTAACTTTGCTGTTTTACATTTTACTGTTGCTGCTATAGATGCAACATTTACTCATATTTAAAATGTTAATCAATTCTAAAACTGAAAACTAAAACTTTTTTATTTTTAGATCTATAATTATTTGTACTGGACTGGTATTGCTAAAGAACCGGGCAGATTAGAGTAAGCACAAGTTAAATATAAAATCATAATGAAAACGCATACTGTTTAGTCAAATAATATCAAATTGTGCATGCATGTTGACATTTTGCTCAACATCTGCAACTAGGATAATGCATGGTAATTTTTCTCCAGTTTGTCTCCAGTAGTTTCATTTTAAATAATTGTTCAAATTAGGGTTGGGCCAGTTAATGCCATTGTCCATCTGCGATTGAGGCATTGTGATTGTAAAAGATTTGGGTACAGATACTAATGGCTAGAGCAAGAGAAGGTGAATTTTATTGATCATGTTTCATTTGTTTCACAGCACCAACACAGCTGAGGTTAAGAAGCTGAACAAAGACCACAGTACGGCAAGTACATTTTATCTATTTATTACAAAGTTTCAGGAGAATTAAATGTATAGCCTTAGGATCGAGGATCCCAACATATTCATTTGGTTTACACAAGCTCAGAAAGACAGTAAATAAGAAGAGTGAGTTGTAAGGGGTGGGTGGTATGACCAAAATTCCATTTCACAATATGACTGTTATGTCACGGTAACAATATATTTCTCAATATAGTTATTTATGTATAGTTATCCTCGAAATAAACCCAAATACTTTACAAATGAAAAGTACTTTTAGTTGAACTGCCAACTACTGATTGATGTTAAATATAGCTCATTGGCGCAATTAAACCTTAAAGGGTTGCTGAATAATTGCTTTACTTCATCAATCAGTTTATAATATCTGAATAGTTTATATTGAACTATAATATTAATAATTTAGTTAATTCCTTATAATTTGGTAGGATATTAGTAATATGTTTAAATGTGTTCCCATGCAAATTTTTGCCATGTCTGCTTATTATATTGTATTATACTTATTTTTATACTATTTTAAGTGGCGTGTTTAAGTTATCTATTTCTCTGATATTTGGCAAACTGTCACCTAGAGCTTTAATCCACAGAACTTCATAAAGTGTCAAGTTCATCGAGTTGAGAAGTGCCTGGAAGGATAGTAGCAGTATGAACACTTAAAAACAGCTACTGTTAGTGTCCAAGTAGTTTAAATTATACACGCCTTTTACTGGCCTTTATGATAAAAATATATCATTCCAAAAATGAAATGATGTAGCATCTAATCACTCTGTTAGCACCTTATGTTAACACTATAATCTTTTTTAGGTGGCACCTTATGGGATGGCAATGTAAGCTCTGCACATTTGTGGATTCATCAAAAGGGCCACTTCTGAAGCACTATCGACTAAAACATGGTACCTTTGCTCGTGGATATACAGTACCATGTCTTCATTTAAACTGTCCTTGCTCATTTAAGACATGGGGTGGCCTACGTACACACTTGTATAGATCCCACACTTTGCAAGAAACTGAAGAGCGTGAAGTTGAACAATCTTTCAGATGTAAAATTTGTGACTCACTTTATCCTAATACACAAGAATATTTCCAACATATTAATTCCCACTTGAGAAGACATGAAACCATAGACTGTGCTTTTGCTGGATGTGATTTTAAGACGAACATATATGGGACTTATGCAACACACAGAAGTAGAAAGCACAAGTCCTATTCATGGAAAGATTTTAAGACCGATGTGATAACAAAACATCCAAATTTGACTAACAATGACATCTGCGATCCAGTGTTAGAATCACATGGACATGTGGACTTTGACACCACTTTAGAGTTGGATTGTGAAAGGGACAGTGTTGGGCGAGCTAATATAAATGAAATAGAGAGAAATATTGGTTCTTTCTTGTTAAAATTGGAAAGCATCTATAACGTGTCTGGCAAATGTGTTGATGACTTGGTGGAACAGCTTCATTTTATTTGTACATTGTCATCTCAGTATATTCCAAAGTTAGTTAGTGAAATATTCATAAAGAATAAGTGTGCTATAGATGAAGCTATTGTCAGTGAATTGGTAGACAAACTGTGTCACGCAAATCCTTTAAATGCAGCATTTGATCCTGATGGTCCCTTTTCTTCAAAGTTTAAGAGGGGAAAATATTTTAAAGAAAACTTTAGTGTAAATGAGCCGGTAGAGTATATTTTAGATCCAGAGGGGAATTGCAGCTTTCAGTATGTGCCGGTTTTACAGACCTTACAGCAATTATTGACTAATGAAGACATTGTTAACCATGTTTTGACTAAACATTCAAACATTTCACATTTGGCATCCTTCCATGATGGTAAATATTTCAAGCTAAATGAACTTCATGCTAATGAAGAGTTCAGTATTTCACTTATACTCTACATAGATGATTTTGAAATCTGCAATCCTCTTGGAACTTCACGCAAAAAACATAAAGTCACAGCAGTGTACTGGGTACTTGCAGATGTACCATCTGATCTGAGATCACAGCTAACATCTATTCATTTGGCTCTTCTTTGTAAGGTAAATGATGTAAAAAAATTTGGCTATGAAGCTGTTCTGGAACCTCTTTTGAAAGATCTCATAATATTTGAGAAGGAAGGAATTTTTTTGCCTCAGGTTGGTACAAACATCAAAGGCACTGTTTTTTGCATTTCAGCTGACAATCTTGGTGCTCATTCTTTGGGTGGGCTTGTAGAAAACTTTTCTGGACATTACATCTGTAGGTTTTGTATTGGACACCATTCGGACTATCAGCAAAAAGAAGTGCGTTCCGGAGCTTTTCCACCAAGAACAGAAGAGAACTATAATTTACATGTTCAAACTATAAAGGAAAATCCTACTCTGGTACACTGTTATGGTGTGAAGAAAGGTTGTCCCATCACCAGTAAATTAAGTTATTTTCATTTTGTAACAGGGTACCCACCAGATATTCTGCATGATCTTTTTGAAGGCATAATTCCGTTGGAATTGGCACTGTGTCTTCATGTGTTCATCCGCAAACAGTATTTCACCTTGACAGAACTTAACAATTCCATAACAAAATTTCCATACAGATGGACTGACAAAACTGATCAACCCCAGCCAATCCCAACAAATTTTGTTTTGCGCAAAAGTATAGGTGGGAACGCACATGAGAACTGGACATTATTAAGACTATTATCATTCATTATTGGGGCGAAGATACCACTGAATGATCCAGCATGGCAAGTTCTCATGTGTTTAAAAGATATTACTGAGCTTGTAGTATCTCCTATTCATACTGAGGAAAGTATTTGCTACCTAGACACACTCATATCAGAACATCGTCACAGGCTGTTGGAAGTTTTCCCAGAGCAAAAATTAACTCCAAAGCACCATTTTCTGGAGCATTATCCTGATAAGATAAGAGAGTTTGGTCCTTTGGTTAGCCTCTGGACTATGCGCTTTGAGGCAAAACATAGCTTCTTTAAGAAAGTAACTCGATACACGCACAACTTCAGAAATGTATTAATGTCACTTGCTTCAAAGCACCAAATGATGATGGCATACCATTCACAATCAAATGCTTTGAAATCTGAAATATGCATCACTAAAATATCATCTCTTCCTTTAGAGCTACTTGATATGGAAATACAGCAGTCTTTCAAGAAGGTTTATCCAACACAAACCTCTGTGAACTTGACCAATGTTGTGATGTACCATGGAACTAAATATGCTGCTGGGATGGTTTTGCCTTATGGGTCAACTGGTGGTCTGTCTGATTTTGTTGAGATTTCACAAATTGTAATTGTTGACAATAATGTTTGTTTTATTGTGAAATTACTTAACAGCTGGTATGACGAACATTTCAGGGCATTTGTGTTGGATCACACTGGAAAAATGACCCTGCTGCAGCATTATGAACTTGGTGACACGTATCCCATGACAGCATATTTTGTGGGAGGCAAACACATGGTGACACTGAAACGTCACATTGTTTGCCAATGTTAGGTTAAAAGACTGAGACTCTTGTATCTGTAACACCAACCTTAATTTGGGTTGTTTATTTTTCTGTTTTGGTCCAGATGGATTGCATTGCCTTGAAAGTTATTATAGAACACCGAAGTGAGAAGCTTACTCTATCCTCAGGAATACCCAGCACTGTGGAGGGCTTACACGAGACTGTGAAGGATACATTTGGAATCATTGACGATTTTACCCTCCATTACTTGGATGAGGACTTTGGTGATTATTTCACACTCCATTCTACCAACCAGATTCAACACAAGGGGACAATAAAAGTTGTGATTATTCCCTCAATCGTGCTTACATGTACTCCCACTGAAAACCAGACTGATGTAAGCAATTTGAATAGCAGTTCAAGCTCTGCTTCTGATACAAGGTCAGATTACCAGAATAGTGACACATCATCTTCCCAAGACACTGTAATACTAACCCCTCGTGGAAGCCCTCATAGATCATTGTGGCCAGATGATATTATTATTCCACTTTTCTCTGTGGCAACAGAGGCAGTACTGAAGAATGCCAATGAAGAATTTGGCAAAAATGGCACTTTGCTGAATAATCCTCGGATCAAGTCTGAGATTCTGGAAAAACTAGCAGACTACATGTACGGCTACACAGCTTACCCCACAGGCCTTCAGATCGGTGAGGTGGCCGAGGCTTTAGTCAAAAAGCACCCATGTCTGACTGAACCAGGGAGTCGTAATGGCTGGATTGGATGGATGTATAGTCTCAAATACAAAATGGGAAATTACAGGTCAAAGCTCAGAAGTCTTGGATTTCCTGATGTTACCTGCAATTCCCTTAAAAACAAGCACCATGAAGACAGGGCACCTGCAAAGAATATAAAGAAAGCGCGGAAAGGAGAAGTGAGTTTTCTCCCACATTATCCAGCAGGAGACAGCAGGGAACAACAAGAGCTGGACCGACAACTGCTAATTGCCGAGTCACAGAAGAAAGACTGCACTGCCGTTAAGAACTTGATGTGCAAAACCTTTGCACATAGAAGACAAGATATCATCAGCCTACAGATGAGCATCAAAGATATCATGGACAGATGGCCAGCCTTGTTTGACGTCTTGCAAGTGAGTAAATGGAATTTGTGCAGAGGTTAACACAAATAAATACAGAAAACCTGCATGTTTTACTGTTTGCTGAATTGAAATGACAATAGATTGTGTTACCAGTTCTTTCTTTGTCTTTTCTCATCTTTGTGTTTTAGGTCAGCGCAGAGTTCCAAAGGATCACCACACGCAATCTGGAGCCGAAATTCATGTCAATGTTGGACTTGTATTCTCCCAAACTGCTGTCCCTGTTCCAAGCAAAGAAGGGTGCTGCAGGCGAGCGTCATCGGGCACACATGAGTATTCTACTACAGGTACTTTCATTGCATTCCCTCTGGAGTGGAGTGAGCCAGAGGAAACTGATTTAATTTCCAGATTATCTGTGTCCTGTACTACTCTTAAGTATTTAATGACTCTATTTCAGTAATGCCTAGCTCACACTACAGGAGTTTTACACCGATTTATGCCTGATTATCTCCTCCCAAGAATCTAAGAAAAAATCTTGTCGAGGACCTTGATCGGTTTCCGATGTTTAGCACAGATTATCTGGTAATGTGAGGCGTTCAAACATCAAATCTTTCACAATATAGCCAAAGAGAGACAGGTCTTCTTACAAGGTGACGTAAATTTTGAAAATGTCAACCGCAAATTCAGCTATACGCGTTAGGTGGACAACGGAGATAGAAAAGAACGTTACTTGATGATAACTACTGTTACAGCTGCATTTCTGGTGATCAGACCTGAGGCATAAGGTTGCTACATTTCCTGCGTCTATCTTGGAATACAATAACCTATTTGATTTAAATTTTACTAAAACACAGTTCCACACTACAGTAAGTTAGCGCTATAAACTAGTTCTAACATTTTGCCAAACAACTGTAAACAATCTAGCCCTTGCTAGAACACTACTGCAAACAATTCAAAACAGTTAAAAAAACATTCCTCTAGATGTAGAACAGACAATCCCCAACCCTTTTCCCGTCCACACTCGTTTGATTTTCTTTTAGTTTTTATTCCTACAAGGAATAAATAATATTACAGCAAGTTGCCACAACACAGTATCCATTTTGTATACATGCGGTTCCCTGTGACATTGCATCACATGAGGTGGTAAATCTTGCAAGATAACCTTAAGAATATCTTGTAGTGTGTGATGCGCCACTATTTTCCTATTTTGTTTAAGATTTGAGGTAAGAAAATCTGCAAAGATTCTCCTTTATTGTGTGCTGCAACCAGATTTCAAAATCGGTTAGGATTTTAAAACTCCTGTATAGTGTGAGCGAGGCTTAGGTAATTGTATAGAAAAAACAACTATACTAGAATTATGTCTGCATCTGTATGTTCTTCTACACCATGACTGAGTTTGTTTTGTTTGTATTCTTGCTACTTGCATCTACTTTGCACCACTCCATAAATACTATTATTTTCTGCCAATGTTTCAAGTATTTATTGTTGATTTAATTGAATTTTTTACAAATCTTATTAGTTATTTAGAAAAAATTCTTTTCTGCAGAGTGGGGTATCCATTCAGCAAAAACGAGAGGTCATCATTCGATGTCTTATTGATCATCTTGGAGAAGATGCATCTTCCTTGATAAAGGACTTTCAGGTTAGTAAAATAGTTTTTAGGATTTTTAATTGCTGCTTTGTAGGTTTTTACTAATTTATTTATTGACGAATGGCCCCGCGGGGTTGCTTGCCCTTTGCTCCAGTGATCATACGAGATAAGGTCAGGCACTCTATTGATAGTAACCATGCCAATGGCTTTAGCTGTAGCCTATTTAGCTTAAGTCAAAATTATAGGCCACATAACTTTACCTGATAGGCCTTCATCTAGTTTTGCTGGTATGCTATGCCATGCGAATGCAAATTCACTCCTGCTGATTTACTATGTAGTAAACAGTAATAGATTATGGAAACTCACAAACAGTAAGGATCAGTCTATCCTCCAATGATTTGTGCTGTGCGTCGCATTCAAAGTTCAAGACAATTCACATTTGGCAGCGCAAGAAAATCATGTGATTAACCACGATAAAAAATTAATTGTTATCCACCACGTGTGTGTGTGTGTGTGTGTGTGTGTGTGTGTGTGTGTATAATTATTTTTATATATATTATAAATTACTCTCCATGAAATTTTTTTTTCGAATAAACTACCAAATATTTTGAACTCCTGTGTGAATTTTTTAACGTTGACACTCAAGTTATTACAAAAAAGTGAGCTCTAACCACTAATCTCTACGTTTGCAGAATGCTGCAAATGCACCAATTGATGTTCAAGAGGAGTTGGCTGACGAAGTTATGAAGATTTACGTGCTGCGGAATGAAGATGTGTCAGTCAATGAACCTACAGATGTAGGAATTGTGATTGAGGGCATCACTGTTCTTAGCAGTCTTGGAGATCCTAGCAGAGCCTGCTGCTATTTGTTGGGACTAACATATGCCTTGGATCTGAGATACCCCAAGAATCTCAAATACAGTTTTGAGTTTTTCCAAAAGGTACTGCTGGAGCTGGATCCTGGAAACCTTTCAAACAAGGTACAGAGACTAAAGAATTATCTGTGTACCTAACTTGCTGACTATTGTCCGACAAGATGCTCTGTTAATGCAGTAATGTTTTATTGGCAAGGTATACGTGTTCCTAACCTGGTGTAAGACTTAGCTGATGTACTGTTTTACTCTTGACACAAACAAGTCAGCTGATGTAATGTCTAAAATGAACCTGGGGTGTAATAACACATCTGTACTGAGACGACCGTTCTCTGGTATTTATTTTCATGATAATTGAATGTAAAGAGTTTTATCTCTAAACGGTTTAGCTTGTAATGCTAGTATAGGGGGCATATTATAAGTAAAAAGAAACCACTAGTTAATACCACTAACAAGGCTCAAAATAGCCCCACGCTAACACAGTAGCATAATGAGGGTCCCTAGATGCAAACCGAAGCATTGAGAACTGTGTAAGTGTAGAGACAGTTTAATAATAATAATAATATACTTTATAAGACAGTACCATCACGTGTACAGGCATAATATGCCCCCTATGCTCGTGTTATAAGCCAAACAATTTAGAGGTAAAACTCATTACATTCGATAATCATGAAAATAAATACCAGAGAACGGTTCACAATGGTATCAATGTGTTATTACACCCCAGGTTCATTTTGCACCGGAGTTCTCCTTTAATGTTAACAAAGAAAAGTTTGCTGAGCTGTTTTACTGTTTACACACACACGAGTCAGCTGAAGTATTGTTTTGTTTACTCAAGAATATTGCAATTACGACTATTCTGTTGTGTAAGAATTGTGGACATCTTTACACATGTAAACATTTGACAAATAAATGTCTAAAATTTCATATCTGTGCACTCACTTTTTTTTTAGGATATGGATGTCAAGTGTATTGTAGTTTTGAAGACAAAGGATAAATATAGTTAAAATATTAAGTACATGTAACATATTTATTTAAATAATTGATAGTAAAATATAAATTAAATTAAGGTAAATAATTAAGTAAATTTAACACATTTCCTTTGTTAAATTATAGTTATGTTTTAAGTTATATCTACTTAACATTTTGGTCATATCAACACAATTTTATTATTGGTTTTCACCAAGGGTTACTATTATATTGACTTAAGATTTTAATTAGATCTACTCAATTTTATCTGTCATTATACTATATTTAGTTATTCAGATGTACTTAATTTTTTAACTTAGATTTACCAATTTCATAAGTTACATTTACTTGATTTCCCATCTTTTAAATTTACTCAATATTTTTAAGTGTAAAAATGTTTCACCAATAAAATTGAGTTAATCCTAGTATTAGTTTTTAGAGTGTGGTTATACTGTATGTCTGTGTTCTATGGGAACAGAACAAACAACAACATTACATACTCACCTGTTTAATGGACACTGGACACTGCACATTCACCTACATTCACACATATCATACTTACCTGACAGTGACACACACTCACCTACTTACCTGAAACATACGCTACCTGGAAAAAAAGGGAATAAGAACTGTATACACGTTCGTATGCACGTTGTACCTGGAAGAGGACACTGAAAGAGACACTATTTCAGATTTTGGGAATATTTTATTGGTTGCTTGATTGATTGTTTTGTTATATAATTGTGAATAAATGAGAGGAGTTTTGGGAACGAAAGAGAATGTTTCGGTGTTCTTGATCCTGTAATCATTCACTCTGTTTTTCAGAGCCCAAAGCCAGCGAGACACTGAACACTCATCTTTTTCAATATTGTGATGTGGTACCCGGCCCAGCTTGGGACCCGTTACAAAAGCATTTAGTAACTGCTAAACTCTGCATCTGTTTTTATATTTATCTTAAAATATATCTTCTTTAGCCAGTTAAGTTATTAGAGCCACTGTTGAAGGTCCAAAGAGCCTCTTGTTGCTCCAAAGCCACAGTTAGCAGAGTTCTGCCAGAAGGTGATGGTCAAGGAGAGCTTTGATGAGAGAAGCAGTCAAGGTGACAATGGAAACTCTGGAGGAGCTGCAGAGATCAGCAGCTCAGGTGGACAATCTGACAGCAGGACAGGTTTTCTGGTGCGTCTCCAAAACTAGGAATTTTATGGACAAGTGGTGAGAAGAAAGCCAGAGGAAGTCCTGTTGGACTTTGTTACAAGCATGTAGGAGATTCCTCCAGAATGTCACCAGATGAGACTAAAAGTGATGGCAAAAGCTGAACGTTTGGCTCCACACCACCACTGTTCATCACCCTGACCACTGCACCCCCCATTACTGTATCCGTGGCAGAAGTAGCCAAATCCAAACAATGAAGGCAACACTTCAGCTCCATACAAAGTATTCTATGTCTCAGCATAACTGTGTGTAACAGCGTTTAGCTTTAAGTTGTAGAATCCCACTTGCTCTCTATGTATCAGTGCAATGGGGAAATAGCGCCCCCTCTCTGTGTGCTTGGTTATGTGTTGCTGGCCCCTGTAGTCAGTGGCAGTCTGTGAAAGCTGCAGAGAGCTGAGTTGCTAACAGTAGAAAAGTGTTAGCAACATAATAAAACATCATTTTTTTACTAACTTAGACAAGTACGGTGTAATGACTATTTACTAGATGTGTGCCTGGCACCAATTTTTGTACTTTTAGTTTTGTTGATATTGTAAAACACTTCATGTGCGAAGTTAAAAGCTAACATAACGCTCTGAGAGAGAGAGGTATGTGTAATGAATATAAAAATCAATCGGTTAATATTGTGGTCTTCATTATTTCATAAATCCGTGTGAACCTTTTGAGTTCTGGTAGAGACACAAATTGGGTACAGACTTTTTGGGGGAGTATTAAAGAGATAAAATTACTAATAACAGAAAAAAGTCTTAGGATAATAAAGTTGCGCTTCGTCCCACTGCCAGAAATAGTGGACATTGTAGGAATTTTCCACCAGAAATTTAGGCAACAGCTCGACTATGAAGGTAAAATGTCCGCGGAGAGTCAGCGCGGAGTCTGCCAAGCTCCCAGTCAGCGCGGATATGTGGAGCCTTTAGGCGGCTCAGAGTAGAGCTAGCAGCAATAAACCTAGCAGGTTAATTCAATATAAAGTTACGTTTATTTTGCTCTGATGCTAGAAACAGGCCAGTGTAGTCCAGCTACTCTGTCCTCCGGAGTTTCTGGGGGAAACCCTGCAACGAGTTCTGATGAAGAGGAAGAATCCATCAGCTGCTGAAAACGGCTCCTAAACTTTAGCTCCATCCACACAGTTAGCATGAAGAAGGAAATCTCCAAACCTGATGGGTGCAGCAGAACTCTGGGCTGGAAAACATCCCCCATCATTGGTGTCTCCTCTGCTGCGTCCTGCCGCTCTTTGAGCTCCTGCTTCCCTCCAGTTTCTCCGCTGTGCCTCCAGCTGCTGGACTTCTTTCCAGACTTTATCACCTGCAGCAGCTGCTGCTCTCTTTCAGCCTCACCAACACTCCCGCTTCTGGCCTCAATCGCTGCGCCTCAAGCGCCGCTCAGCCAATCACGTCCCGAGCTGGTGGGCTGACTTTGTTTTGACCAATCAGCTTCCAGCAGCCGGATCCCTTCGTCGGCCCGCGGAGGAATACATTCAGCCGTCATCAGGTCGTTGATAACTGTCTGGACTACTTTGGCGAGCGCTGACTTTAGAATCTATAGAAATATTCTCTCTTAGTTTATTACAAATAGCGAGTATGCAGCAAAGACAGTAGACTGATACAAACTCTTTGTGTGACGTCTCACTTTTAGCCGTTGTGTGACTAGCTAGCCAGTTAGCCACCGTCAAGCTATTTCATCCAGTAATAATATTACAGCTTGTTTTACATGAAAGTGACTTGGTTTTTATCTTGATCAAACCTGATCACGCTGAGCTGCTTCTGTAATAATCCGCGCTGAATACTGTCAGTTAAATGCTATTTCTATTACAATTATCATAATTTTTTGAATTATTATAAATGTGGGCTCATTTGATTTTTGTCTACCTCCCACCAAGAAATTAATACAAATTACACTTGGTATTGTAGCAACAACATTATACCAACAAGTAACAAGATTATACCAATTGTTTGTTTGTTTAATACATTTATTAAAAAAATAATTTAATAGCCTAAAATAATTAATATTATTTATTCCCCACCTAAAACAGCTCAGTTTTAAAAACAAATAGAGGTATAATCTTGTTGCTACAATACCAATAAGTGTTATTTTTGTTTTGAATACATTACAAAAAAATGTAATATCCTAAAATAATTAGTTTTATTTAATTCCCACCTAAATCAGTGCAGTTTTAAAAACAAATAGAGGTATATTTTTGTTGCTACAATTCCAACAAGTGTTATTTTCGTTTTTAATATATTACAAAATGTTTAATGACCTAAAATAATTAATTTTATTTAATTCCCTCCTAAAACAAAGCGTTTTTATTTGCAGTGTGAGTAGAACAAAAAAGCGCTACTGTGACTTAATGCTGCTTCATAGCAGCAGTAAATAGTGAATAAATGCTCATTTTAACTTCTTTGAATCCTTGAATGATGTTAAAAAGTGACAGAAATCCATAGAATGATTGTTTTATATTTCAGATGATATTTCTACCAGTAACATTGTTTTTCTGCTTGCTTCCTTTCAGATCATGTCTGCGTCTCCCTTGTTCCCAGAACTCCTCAGGGTCGACTGAGGAGGCAGATAGGAGTGAGATGGTGGTGGCAGGGAAAGCCCGGCGGAAGGAGGAGGTTCTGGAGGTGTAGTGGAAAAAGCAGGCCATACATACACACACACACATATATATATATATATATATATATATATATATATATATATATATATATATATATATATATATATATATATATATATATACATACACACACACACAGTGTGCGATTGGAAAAAAACACAGGGGGGAATAACTTCAAAACTTTTATTAATGAATAAAAGTTTTATTAATAATGGTTAGCTAGCTGGTGCTCTTTCAGGTAGCTAGCTAGCATAGACATAATACAAGAGTAGACCCCGCATTGACTGTCGTGGCGCAGGAATTACGGCCGTCATCTTGGGGCGGTCGACCTGCTACCCTAACCTGCTGATTCAAGCTGAACACACTAATGATACCTCAGCACTGTGGGGCGTATTTTTGTTTAAATCGACGGACTATTGACGTCAGGGATAGCTTTTCACATGTGATTAAAATATATTGTTTATATTAGAGTGTGATTTTTCTAATAATAGAGGGATACAGGTCTACACGTCCAAGTCTTTGTGACTTAATCTTTCCAAAATTGCATCTACTCTGTGAAGGCATCAGAGCTTTGTTAGACATTGTTATATATATATATATATATATATATATATATATATATATATATATATATATATATATATATATATATATATATATATATATATTTTTTTTTTTTTTTTTTTTTTATTCGCTAATGTCTAACAAAGCCCTGATGCCTTCACAGAGCATCTGCAAATATAAATATTTCGATCAATCGATCCATAGATACATAGATAACTTATGTATCTAATACATTAATGTCCATCTGTGAGGGGACAAAGTCATTTATAAAACCAATGTTGGTTAGTGCTGAAATCGCTTTAGGCAGTCCAATGGTTATCTTTATTTTCCTCCAGATCTTCAATGTGGTCCTAGTCAACTCGCTCATCTGAATCTCTCCAAGCAGGACATCCAAAAAAAGCTGAGACTGTAAGGACCGTTTGCATGTGCCTTTCTCAATATTTAGCCATCTTGTGTATACAGAATCTTGCAGCCACGCTATTAGGGGTCTCAGCTTCACTGCAAAAAGAGAACTAAAAGGAAGAGAATACTTCTCCAAAGTCGTGGATTTGCCCTTGATTTAAGCCTGTTAATCAGATGATTTGCCAATGGAATCAGATTTTTGCTCTTAAAATAGGAGCCACTCATCTCCATCACCTTATTTCAAGTGAATATATCTACTGATCTTATTTTAGGGATAAAAATACTCATTCCATTGGCAGATCATCTGATTTACCTGATCAGATCAAGGACAAATACACTAATTTCTAGAAAATGTGACTTCCTTTTAATTGGCTTTTTGCAGCGTCCAGCTGCGCTGCAGACAGATAATCAGCAGGTTCTCTGCAGATTTTGCAGATGTTAGAGGAAGGTGCTGAGGTCACACTTGCATGAAGTGATCTTTCAGAGAATGCCAGCAGCTCAGCTCTTTTCTCTTTGCCTGACTAGATGCTGTCTGTTGGTCCAAAGACTTCCACATGGTGTTCTTAGTGTTTTCAGGGAAAGGTGGATATTGGCGACAGTCAAACAAACTCTGCGTCGCCGAGCGGCTGAATAGGGGAATTCTTGTTGACGCGCCCGCTATTCAAAACTTCAGTCCAAGCTGCGGTTAAGATCCTTTTATTGTTGTTGATCTTCAAAACACCAGTTGCAATAAAGCAAAAAAATTAATCCACAGGTTCAAGCCGTGATCAAAGGCAAAAAGTACAAAAGGCATCCAATGCTTAAAGCGGTCAGCAAAAAGTAGACATCCCCCATCACCCACTCACTGACAACTACTCAGGTGAGCAAAACAGGTGATCTTACAATCACTGCTGACACCACGTGATCAATACCACACCCATCCACCACATTCCGGCCCCTAATTATTACATCATTACACAGTAATAATTACACATCCAACACCATATACATTATATCAGAACACTGAATGAGACATTACACATTGAAATAGTCCATAAACTCATTTCCTTTTTTCTTCTTTTGTCCATATGTAGTCAGTCAGTCATAGGCCAGAGGTTACCAGCACTTACCCTAATATAGTCAGTCTGCGATGTACATCTAGTAGTATTAAAGTCAAGTCAAAGAGTCATGTCAAACCAGGTCGAAAAAGTGTTGTCTTTTTGGTCGGATCTCTCCTGAAGAAGGCATATCTTTGTGATGGGTCTGCATAAATGGCTGGTTGGAGTCTTAACCCAGACCTGGCGTACAAGCCCCCTTTTGTCTGGTACAGTTTCTGTGATTTTGCCGATGATCCAGGAACCACGAGGTGCAGAGTCATCCACTATAAGGACCACGTCTCCAGGAACAAAGTTGTGTTTAATTTTCATCCATTTTTGGCGCTGTTGAAGCAGTGGCAAATATTCTTTAATCCATCGTTTCCAAAACAGATCAGATATGTATTGGACCTGTCTCCATCGTTTGCGTGCGTAAAGGTCACTTTTCTGGAACAAACCAGGTGGTAAGCACGGGTTAGACTTGAGCAGAAGGAGGTGGTTTGGTGTTAGAGCTTCCAGATCATTTGGATTGGTAGATTCCAATGTAATAGGTCTACCGTTGAGGATTGACTCCACTTCACAGAGAGCAGTTTGAAGTCCTTCTTCGTCCAAATGCTGTGTCTGCAGGGTGGAATTAAGGACCTTTCTGATTCAATTCAATTCAATTTTATTTATATAGCGCCAAATCATGAAACATGTCATCTCAAGGCACTTTACAAAGTCAAGTTCAATCATATTATACAGATTGGGTCAGATTATACAGATTGGTCAAAAATGTCCTATATAAGGAAACCAGTTGATTGCATCAAAGTCCCGACAAGCAGCATTCACTCCTGGGGAAGCGTAGAGCCACAGGATGAGTCATCTGCATTGTACATGGCTTTGCTGCAATCCCTCATATGATGGAACGAACCAATCTCTCCCATGCTCCGCCATGGTGCGATCCAGCTGGAGGATTGAAGATCCATTTCACTCCCTTCAACAACAGCGTATCAGTGATCTTTTCCTGATTCCACTCTTCTATGGCTTGTCTCAGCTCACGCTCCGCACCCACAAAGTTGGTTCCATTATCAGACCGCAGCTCTTGAACTTGGCCTCGCCTTGCAATAAAACGGCGTAAGGCATTAATGAAGGAGTCTGTGTCAAGAGATGAGGCGACCTCAATATGTACAGCTCTAATTGCTAAACACGTGAAGAGAACTCCATACTTCTTCACAAGACTTCTCCCACGCTTGACTTCAAATGGACCAAAATAATCAACTCCAACAAAACTAAAAGGGGGATTCTCAGGAGTCACTCTGCTTTCAGGCAAGTCAGCCATTTGCTGCTGGCCTGTAGCTCCATGAAGCCGTCTGCAGGTCACACACCTCGACAGGATGTTTCTAATCAAGGCTCCAGCACCAGGAATCCAATATTTCTGATGCAGCTTTGAGAGCATGTAGTTCCTACCACCATGACCCACACTTTTATGGATATGCTGAAGAATGAGATCAGCAATGTGAAAGTCCTTAGGAATTATGATAGGATGTTTGGAATCTTCAGACATGACAGCCTTGCTGAGACGTCCTCCAACACGCAGCACATTATCCTCTAGAACAGGATTCAACTTGTATATGTGACTGCTTCGCTTCACGCTCTTTCCCTTTTGGAGACAGGAGATCTCTTCAGCATATCTTTTCCTCTGACAAAACTGGATTATCTGCATCTCAGCATCCTCAATCTCTCCCAATGAGAGAAATTCATTACAGAACTCAACCCTAGGATGAGCACATTTAGACAGAGCTGTATTAGATGCAGGCTGGAAATGTGTCTTGTTCTTCTTGCGATGTAAGAGCAATGTTTTGAATCTCAAAATCCAACTCATCACCCTGACAAGACGAGTCCAGGATGAGGTACGATGAATCAAGGAATCCAATGGATGGTCGTGATCATGTGTGGGTGAGACAACCACAGAGGCACACATCTTGACTTCACGGTCTTCAGGTGAAAGTTCCTGCAAGTTCTCTGGGTTAACAGGCCATTCTGTCTCTGGCTGTGTAAGGAATGCAGGACCAGATAACCATTTAGTGTCACGCAGAAAAGATTCTGCCTTCATACCTCTGGAGGCAAGGTCTGCAGGGTTATGCGTTGTATTCACATACATCCACTGTGATATTCCAGAAGACGTGAGAATCTCAGACACTCGGTTCACCACAAAAACACGAAACCTCGTAGTTTTGTTATTGATGTATTTCAACACTGAGGTGCTGTCTGTCCAAAACATTGAGTCCAAAAGAGGTAGCCTCAGCTCTCTTCTCCAAAGTCTGTCCATGCGAACTGCTAGCACAGCCGCTGTCAATTCCATACGGGGAATTGTGACTGGTTTTAAAGGTGCCACCCTGGACTTCCCCATTATGAAGGAACTGTGTGCCTGTAAGAGACTGTTGTGCAGCAGCAAATAGGTAACAACACCATACCCCTTCTCACTCGCATCTGCAAAGTGGTGCAACTGAGCAGTAGTTTTTTCTCCAAATTCAGTAGGTTTTAAAGATCGTTTGATGCTGATGTTGTCCAACAGGTGCAGTTCTTCCACCCACCTTTGCCACTCTTGAGCAACATCTGATGGAATAGCATCATCCCATCCAATCCCCCTCTGACACAGATCTTGAAGTATCCTTTTAGCTGTGAAAATGACAGGAGCAAGGAATCCCAGAGGGTCGTAGAAGGAGCTGACCATAGAAAGAATTCCTCTCCGGGTCAATGGCCTGTTTGGGACGGAAATGGAGAACTTAAACGCATCTGACTGTAAACACCACCAAACTCCTAATGCTCGCTCAATAGGCAATAGGTCACAATCCAAATCTAGATTTTTAACTTCCTTAGCTCTCTCCTCCTCAGGTATTACTGCCAGGACCCTGCGGCTATTACTTATCCACTTTGTTAAATGGAAGCCTCCCTTGGCGCAGATGAGTCTGAGGTCTGTGTAAAGAGAGATTGCTTCCTCTTCAGTGCCTACTGAAGCAGGGCAGTCATCCACGTAGAAATTATGTAGAATGGTGTCAATCACCTGCTGGTTGAAGTGTGCTTTGTTGTCTTCCGCACATTTCCGCAGAGCATAGTTAGCACAACTCGGAGAGGACGTTGCTCCAAACAAATGAACGCCCATCCTATACTCCTGCATGCTCTGATTGAAGTCACCTCCCGGCCACCAGAGAAACCTCAATAGGTCAGCGTCTTCCTCTGGTACGTACACCTGATGGAACATGGCTTCAATATCAGACATCAAAACAACAGGCTCTTTTCGGAACCTAGTCAGCACACCAACCAAATTATTTGTCAAATCAGGACCACTTAGGAGCTGTGCATTAAGAGAAATGCCCTGGAATGATGCCGCACAGTCAAATACGATCCGAATCTTCCCTTTGGTAGGATGATAAACCCCGTGATGAGGGATATACCAAACCTTCCCATCATGTCGCTCCAAGTCTGCAATTGGCACTCCTTTTGCATAACCTCTGGATATAAGATCTTTCATGAACACAGTGTGGTCTTTGTGGAAGTCTTTATCTCTGATGAACCTTTTCTTCAAGCTTAAGGCACGTTGTTCAGCAATTACACGGTTATCAGGCATTCTTATGTCTCTGTCTTTCAAAGGCAGGGCAATACTGTAGTGTCCATCCTTCAAGGTCACGGTCTTATTAGCCAACTCCAGAAACCTAGAGTCTTCCTGTGACAGCCCCACATGCTCATCATAGCTGCTCTCAGGGAAGTCCATCTTGAACTGTTGTTTCAATAACTTGTCCAATGTAACAGCAGATATCCTGTTGGTAGTGACTGTTAATGGACAATTTGGTTTTCCACAGCATTCTTGTTCAAGTGGCCCATTCACTGTCCAACCGAGCATCGTTTTAATGGCAAAAGGTCCGTCACCTTCACTTCTGATTACCTCCAAAGGTTCTAGAGCTCTGGGCATGTTCATGCCAATCAGAAGCTCCACCTGTGCTTTTATCTCTGGTAAATGAACATCCTTCAAATGTGGCCATTTATCCAGGTCGCGTTGCTTTGGGATGTTACTCAGGTCTACAGGCATTCTGTGCTGAGTGAAGAGGTCAGGCATGTCACAATACATATTGCTGTGCAATCCAGTGATTTCCAGTTCAGGTACAATAAAGCTGTCCATCACTTTCTCTTGTCCCATGGTGCGCAAAAGAATCTTTGTTTTTCTCCCAGTGAGATTCAGCTTGTCCATAAGACCCACTGTACAAAAGGATGCTGAACTCCCTTGGTCTAGAAAGGCATATGTTTCCACTGTTCTTTGACCTTTCTTTGATTTTACTTTGACTGGCACAATGGAAAGCTTACAGTCTTGTTCCCCGGCCCCAGTAAGACCACTAGTCTGGACTGTGACAGGAGTGTTATCTGCTTCAGTGTCAAGTTTAACCTTGTTCTTCTTGTGATGGATATGAAGTATGCTTGCATGTCTGAAACCACAGATTTTACATAAAAGGCGATTTCTGCATTCTTTGCTGATGTGCCCTGTGCACAGGCAACCAAAACACACATTATTCTTCCTAAGAAATAAAATCTTCTCATTATGAGGTTTCTTATCAAACACAGAACATAAATCCAGTTTGTGTCCACCTTTGCAAAACAAACAAATCTTCACAGCAGTCTGATGTTCTTGAGCCTCTGAAGAATTATTTCTCTCGACGGCAGAGATGGTTGTGCCAAAGCTACTTCCTCTAGTTCTTGGACGAGGACAACATTTCTCTCCATCACTTTTTTTGACTGTTAAATATGTTGATGGAGCGTCACATAGATTTCCAAAGACAGGATCTGTAGTAATTTTAACTTGACGCTCAAGGAAGAAAACGATGTCAATAAATGTAGCTCTGCGATGCTGCTTCTCCTGGATGTCACATGCTGCTGTTCGCCATTTATCTTTCAACTTATAAGGCAATCTTCTAATCACAGCAAGCATATTGGCAGGTGTATTTAATTCAGAAAGATCATAAACCTCCTCCATCGCATTGCAACATGCACGTAGAAACAAACAGTATGCCTGAAGAGCTTTTCCATCTTCTGATTTAATCAAAGGCCATGAGTGAATTTTATTCAGATAAGCAGATGCAATAATATGCACATTTCCAAAGTGCTCATACAACATAGTCTTAGCTTTTACATATCCAGCACCATCAGGCATACGTTGACAGCTTTTGACAAGTTCGCAGGGCTGACTCCTAGTGTACTGTGCAAGATAATGCAGGCAATCATCCGGATCGTCTGTCTTTCCTTCAATAACCTGCTCAAATGAACGCATAAAGGCCTGGAAATGAAGAGGATCGCCATCAAAGGGTTGAATTTCTCTTCTAGGCAGCGAAGAAAGACCTTGCTGACGTACCAACATACAAGTTAACTCGTTTTGTTTCTCCATGATGGACAACAGGGTTTCATTGGCTACTGGTTGAGCTGCTTCCTGCAGAGGCATATATGAAGCTGTCCTGGTTAGAGGATCAGGCCCCATAAGAAGAGGTGCAGGTTTTTCCCTTGTCGCATTCTGTTGCATTGTTTTTACTTGTAGCTCTGCATTTCCAAAATCTTTACTTCTCCTGGGAAGTGTCTGTGAAACAAAAGTCTTTGAATCTGCTTTAAGGAGCTCAAGAGCATTTCCTTCTGTTTTGAAATAGGATTCCATTCCGTTGGATTTCCGTGAAGCTGTGCTTTGCACTGAAGATCCAGTTTTCAGCACTTTTACTTTTGCAGCAGTTGCAGCTATTTCTGCTTCAAGCTGAAGCTGTTCTTTCCTTTTCCTCAGTTGCTCCTCTTGTTCTTCCAGAGCGTGTTTTTCTTTGAGCATATTTTGACGCGTGAGCAAGGCGGCCATTTCAGCTTCTGCCCTGAGACGTGCAGATGAAGTTGATGATACTTTAGAGCTTGACCTGCTCCCTTGATTTGAAACACTATCAGATGGCAACACATCCTCATGGTTGTCTACTCGAGTTTTCTCTGACTGTAACATGCCGGAGGATGGCCTGCTTGAGCATTTATTGTTTTCAGAAAGCCATATTTCAACATCTTCAATAAACCCCTTGTTGTATTTAGTGATGCTTGAGAACCATGTGTTTTGCTTATGTTTCTCATCAAGTGGAATTAAAGTCAGCAGCGAGTCATGCAATGCATTGGCATCCTTGGAGAGGTGTCTTAACTCATCCAACTGTAACATTACTTGTGAATAATTTTCATCATCTTTCATTAGATCTTTAAGAGACACAATTACACCTTTCATTTTATTTACATGCCTTTTCCGCTCTGTTTGGATCGTTTCAATTTTATTTGCGAGAGCTTTCTCAGTAAGAACGATAGTTCTTTTATCCTTTTCAGGTTTTTCACCAACAGATGCAGCAGATGATCCACTCATTTTATGTCATTTGCCAAAATTCAAATGAAAGGAAACTTCAAAGCATCAGCTTGCTGAACTCACGCAGAGCCACGCACACACGCACACCAAAATCCCGCAGCCACAGTCCAACAGCAAAACGTAGCGGGGGCGGGGTGTGTCACAACAACAGCTTCACCTGGCGGAACCAAGCTGGGTTTAAACGGCACAAAAAACGCGCCGGTTACATACCCCCGTTGTCTTCTCCTTCTCCGTCTCAAGTGATCCGCTTTCGTAGGTGTAGGATGGCGGGGTTGTGCGGGCTCGCGTCACAGTTCCTGATGTGCGAGAAGCTCCGTTGCTGTCGAATTTTTTGCTGACAAATATAGGCGACAGTCAAACAAACTCTGCGTCGCCGAGCGGGTGAATAGGGGAATTCTTGTTGACGCGCTCGCTATTCAAAACTTCAGTCCAAGCTGCGGTTAAGATCCTTTTATTGTTGTTGATCTTCAAAACACCAGTTGCAATAAAGCAAAAAAATTAATCCACAGGTTCAAGCCGTGATCAAAGGCAAAAAGTACAAAAGGCATCCAATGCTTAAAGCGGTCAGCAAAAAGTAGACATCCCCCATCACCCACTCACTGACAACTACTCAGGTGAGCAAAACAGGGGTCCGTTCTTCGTACGTTGCTTAAAACATCCAAGATCAAATGAGACATCCAAGATGATTTCATCCGGCTAATCATGATCCGGCTAACTGGGTTCTTCGAACACACCTGTTGTTTACGATTAGTATCACTGGATTGAGTTATCTGAGACAACTGCGCGTTCATGCGTTTGTTTAAAAGGGGAAATGTATCGATAGTAGAAACATTGATCAGCAACGCTGCTATTGGCTGTTCAGCATGGCCAAAGAACGCCCACAGTTTTTTTCCCAGCAGAACAAAAGCTTTTAATGGAAGGTTATGCCGAATTTGAGTCATTAATTAAAACACCTAAAAATCTGTTAAGGCCAGGAGAGAGGGCTGGCAAAAAGCAGCAGACAAATTAATGTGTAAATACCGTCCATGGTAGATGTTTCTATCACTTTCTACAGTATTAATTTTTGCATTTTAATAATCTCATATTTACTTTGTTCTTTTATGTCAGAGCCTCCACGGGACCCACTAGAACATGGGGACAAGTAAAAGTGAAATACAAGAATATTCTACAAAATGGTAGCCTTTAATTATTATACTGTATTTTAAAAAGGCACTTGTTATGTCAAGAGATCCAAATTTCAGTGTCATTCCTTAGATACGGGAAGTAAGGACATGTGCAAACTGGGAATTTTAACAAAAAAAATCTTTATCCATAAAAAATGAAAATCTTCCTTTTCCAAGTCATCCACAGTTTACACGGTAAAACTGTATTGCTCCGTGTCTAGATAATCCAACCATAGTTTTTTCTAATACAATATACGGCTCGACAGGAAGCAAGCCTTTCAAAGTAAACTAAACTTCACAATAAAATGGCCTGAACAAATCTTCTTACTGAATAGGATAAATATAATAAAAAGCAAACCACCATACAAATAACTTAAAATTTTAGATTTATGGCGCCAACACCACTTTTTCCTCTTTAAAAGCCAATGTTAAATGATGTGTTTGTCTGTTTATAACAGCCACCAAGAAAAATATCTACACTGTCGCGCTGCTCTAAAGGATCCTGTCTATTGCGCAATACGCGATTAATTCGAAAAACTCTGCAAATTATTCTTGCACCTTCCGCAACAGGTTGCAGTCGTAAAAATGGACATGGCTACGTCAGACTTCCCATCTCCTCCGCTTATACAGCCGTGATCTAATCTTGTTTACATGAAATAAGCCTGCTCTGGAGCAGGCTCAAGCTGGCGCACTTGTTGCTATGACAACGAGTGCAGGAAGTCTTTCGAAGAACCAAACGATCCAAGATCATGCCAAATCGTCAACAACGAAATCCTGCTAACTGAGTTAGCGACGTACGAAGAACGGACCCCTGGTGATCTTACAATCACTGTGCTGCCTTGACAGCATTTTTTCTTTGATATTTTAAGGATATTGCGTTAATGGCATTGTAAGTTATTTGTGATTGCAATAAGTTCGAAGGCTTTTATTTTGAAGGATTACTGTGTTGTTCGCAACGAACTTCCTGTTTGATCATTTCCGGTTTTCTCCGTGAGCTGCAACAAACATGGCTGAATGTGTTTTGTCTTCAGCATCTAATCCTGTGCCATCCGCTAGAAATTAAGTTGAAGCAATGCTGTAAGTGTTATTTTCTGATAAAAGACATGTTGTTTAAGATGTATCAGATATCATTTTGTTAAGATGCTAATGTTTAGTTATGGGGCGGATATTCTTGTTTAACCATCCATAGTGAATTGCATATAACTGCAGAGTTTATGTATGTGCTGTAACTTTCTTTGGACACATAACTAAGTTTGTATTGTTTGTGTATTTGTTCTGTTTACAGTTTTCACCCAGCTTATGATAAGGGGAAGTCAACAGTAAATGCTCAATCTTACTACACGTCTCCCTCTCATCAATTGGCTGTGGTTTACCTCGGTGTTTAGTCGGAGTTGTTACACTTTTGGATGAGAACACTACAATCACTGCTGACACCACGTGATCAATACCACACCCATCCACCACAGTGGAGTTGGTGTGGACACAGGGGAGTCTGGATGACTTGAGCTGGGATGTGATGAGAGAGAGGAAGATTTAAGGCCACCACCAATGCTTTTCTGCTCCACTTTGATCCTGTTTGTCCTGCAGCGGACACTCATCTGCACTTTTGCCTCTAAAGTCAGAGAGAAGAGAAAAAAAGGAGTCAGTTCCAGTTGCACTGAGCAGCTGAGCAGATTAGTAGATTGTTGGTTCCTGTAAAAACTAGACATCCATGGAGAAATCAGCAGACAGATCCACATGAATAAAGCTAGAAAGTCAGATCAAGGAGAAAGGCAATGGTTTAATCCAGAACACCAGACACTAGCCTTAAGCAGCATAGCAGTCATTTTAACACCAAACATTAAAAGAGGCCAAAAGCTTCAATTTTAGCACATTTGGAAAGGTTTGCCACATGAAACTGAAGCAGAAAAAGCCAATTGTCCATGTGGTCAGCTGTCTTTAGTCTGAAATGTAGAATCCTAAAATGTTGTAAACTGGATAGTGGAATGAAGTGAAAAAAGCCGAGGTACAAAAGGAGGCGGTGGAACGAAGCACATCTAGCATAAAAATCTGAGTCACATCTAAATGACTGAGAGATTTAACAAGGACTCATCCATGAGGTCCCAGAGGAAACAGAACAACATGTGAAGCTCTGCAGGACTCACTGCCTCAGTTAAGGTCAGAGGTCAGCATTCAACAATTAGAGAGAAAGTGGAAAAATGGCCTCCATGGGAGAGGTCCAAGACCAGAGCCAAAAGAGCCAGAATCATCTGGATGATAATCAAGACTTTTGGGGAAATATTCTGGGACTGATGAGACAAACTGGACCTTTCTGGAAGGTGTGGCTCCGTTCCATCTGCTGAAGAACTAGGACAGCGTTTCAGAAGCACAACATCAGGCCTACAGTCAAACACGGTGGTGGCAGTGTGATGGTCTGGGTGCTTCTGCTTCTTCTGAACCTGGAGGACTTGCTAGAACTGAAGGAAGCATGAATTCTGCTCTTTGACAGAAAATCCTGGAGAAGAAAGTCCTGCAAGCAGTTCTGGACCTTAGACTCAAGCTGACTGAGGTTCTGCAGCAGGACAATGATCCAAAGCTCAGCAGCAAAGCCAGGGATGAAGGTTGTGGAGTGGCCTAGTCAAAGTCTGGAGCTAAAGCTGACTGAGATGCTGTGGCCTGACCTTAAACAGGCTGTTCATGCTGGAAAAGCCTCCAATGTGTCTGAATGAAAAAGTTCTGCAAAGCAGAGCGGGTCCAAACTGGTCCAGCTGATGGAAAAGACTGATTAGCAGTTATCAGAACCACTTGATGGCAGCTGCTGCCGCCAAGGCTTGAAGCAGAAGAAATACAAAAGTGACTTTAAAACTACTTTCTGGATCTACTCAGGTTCTGTTTGTCTGACAATAAAATTCATTTGATGATCTGAAAAGTTTCCATGTGACAAAAACTGGAAGAAATCCAACAAATTCTTTAGATTTCTGTTGAAAACGTCTGAAGACTGAGAGAAAGTGGAAGCAAAGTCAGATTGCTGCTTTGTTGCTCAAAGGTTGGCAGTAAAGCAGCTGATTCTGATTAGTGCGGATGAAGCCTCCAGCTGTCTGCCCTTCATCCTGCTCCATGCTGCCATCACACAGGAACAAGACACCAAAGATCATGTGAACTCCTTGGCTGGAGGCAGAGACTCATCCCTAACCTGGAGGCAACAAAATACAGCAAAGAGCTCCATGGACTAAAGAGCTCCTCTGGTCTCCAAAGTCCAACCAGCGTCTTCATCAGCTCTTCATCCACAAACTGCTGCCTGACAGCCTGGAGCTGAACAAAGATTACAGCAACTGCTGCTTTGCCTCAGAAGGAAAGAAGGGAAGATTCTGAGCAGATGTGGACTTGGTAATAGTTCACAGCTTCATAGTCACTTCCCACATCAGTTCATAGGCCACATAGTTGCATACTTGAAGAAGTGGGACAGAGGCCTTGATGGTAGCAGCATGTTTGTGAGGGTGATGAAGATGGAGAAGAAGACCTGCTGTCACATGCTGATGGCTCCAAACCAACTGAAGGGAGAAAATATTGTCATATTTCTGCTGTCATTGTTGTCATTAGTCCTCATTGCCTCTAAATTATGTTTCTGATAGAGAACAAACTGATTTCTGCATTCAAAGGTGTTCAGTGTTGGGATCCTGAGTTTCTTTGACATAATCTGGATTTTGTTCCAGTTCTAATAGCTTGACTGACGACCTCTGTTTTCTCCATTGATCAGGACTGTAGCAACTTCAAAGCTGCAAATTTACTCTGATCCAGAATCAGCAAAGCAAACGTGACGTAACTGGTGGATCTGGAGCTGCTGCCGCCATGAAATACCATTAATGTTGTTGAACTGGTGGAGAAAGGTGCGTTCATTAATCTGAGCAGAAGTCATTACCTGTGGTTAAAGATGGAAAACCCTCAGATGCTGTCCACAAATGCTGAATTCTTTGTTGTTTTCATATTTTCTCTTGCATTTATCAGTTTTTTCTTCTTGAAACAGGCTTGCAGATCCAGAATGTGTCATCAGTGAGCTGCTGAAAAGATGTCAGGACAAAAACATTCATCTGCATTTCATAGACGACGCTGCGTGGGAACTTTTCTCACAGATGCATGTGAGCATCTTCCTGAATGTTTGACTCAATATTTCTGTTCATATTAATAACTCACTGTATTGTGTTGATTAGAAAACCAGAGAAGCTCTTCCTAAAGGTTACTCCATGGCTGTAGTGGCATTTCATGTTTACGGACATAAGCTGCTGTCTCAGGTTATTTTTTATTTGCTGGCACTAAAACTATTTAGCCAAATTGTAGCAGATGTTTCATCCTAGGTACATACCTGCACATGAAGAAATGATTCACTCCATTCTTTGTGCCACGGTTTCCAACAGTGTGCTCCGAGCTTTTCTCTTCATTCCAGATCATGTAGAGAACACGAAGGCTGCCTGGATCTGGCCTAACAGTTTGGATCCATTAAGGTTCGAAAGTTACGTATGTAACTACGGTTCTATGAATCCCGGATGACCGCCAGAGGCGGTGCTGAAAGCACTGAATGTTCCCTTCGGGCATGCGCAGTTCGAGTAATTATACCAACAGAGTCACACCTGTGACGCCGGATGACCACTCGGAGGCTATATAGCCTGCTGTCATCCTTGGCTCTGTTCCTACAGAATCTTCTCGCAGAAGCAAGGATTCTGAGTGACAGAGAAGCTCTGGCGGTCATCCGGGATTCATAGAACCGTAGTTACATACGTAACTTTCGTTCTATTTCATCCCTCCTGACCGCCAGAGGCGGTGCTGAAAGCACTGAATGACTAATGCCAACTATGTCACAAGGAATCCTGAGCACATACCTCACTGAGAGGGCCCAGCAGAACCTTGTAAAAGGACCTGACCCAGTAAATGAGGGACAGTCACATTGACGTTGTAGAACCTCGTGAAGGTGGTCGGGGAAGCCCATGATGCAGCAGCACATATTGCTTCCAGAGGGACCCCTCTCAAAGCCGCCCAGGAAGCAGAGACACTCCTGGTGGAATGTGCCCTCACCCTGACTGGCAGGGAGCGGCGACCTACAGCGTAGGCGTGGCAGATGGCACTCACTATCCAATGAGACAGACGCTGCTTGGAAAGAGGGTAGCCTAACCTCGGACCCCCATAACACAGAAAAAGCTGGTCTGAGCGTCTTAGACTTGCGGTGGCAGAAATATATGCTTCCAATGCCCTTACTGGGCACAATAACTCAGACCCCTCGGTTGCACCTGACTGGGGCTGAAACCGAGCCAACTGCAATGGCTCGTTACGGTGAAAAGGAGACAACACCTTAGGCACAAATGCTGTATTAGGCCACAGGGTATAACCGGAGTCATCTGAAGCCCACCTGATACATGTAGGGCTGACAGAGAGAGCATGTAACTCACTGACTCTCTTAGCCGACACGATAGCCAACAGAAAGGCGGTCTTGCAAGAAAGCCACTTGAGGTCCGCTTGTGCCAAAGGCTCGAATGGAGGATGGCACAGGGCCGCAAGAACCAATGGTAGGTCCCAATCGGGCACTCGTGGAGCCGGCAGCGGGCGTAACCTACGAGCACCGCGCAGAAAAAGAGAGACCAGATCATGGCGCCCTACTGTACGGTCGTCGACAGGTAGGTGACGACATGAAATTGCCGCAACATACACCTTAAGGGTCGAAGGAGAGCGGCCCTTATCAAGGAGAGACTGGAGGAACTCCAGAATTGTGGGCACCGAGCAGGTAACCGGATTCTCATTGTGGGCAGAGCACCACTGAGAAAAAAGACGCCATCTGTTGTCATACTGCAGCCTAGTGGAGGGCGCCCTAGCACTCAAAATGGTGTGTCTGACAGGTTCTGAACACCCAGTCAGCCTCCCAGGGGCCAGGCCCACAGCTGGAGACGTTGAGGGTTGGGGTGCCATATCTGTCCCCCCAACTGAGACAGCAGGTCCCTCCTTGTTGGAAGACGCCATGGAGTACTGAGACACAGACTCCGAAGCAGCGGGAACCACGGGCGTGCTGGCCAGAACGGAGCTACCAGCAACACCCTGTGGCCTCCCTCGAGAACCCTCCGTAGAGTAGGCTAAATCAGCGAGAGGGGTGGAAAGGCATACAGGAGAACCTGTGGCCATGGATGAGCCAGCGCATCCTGGCCCAGTGCGCCCCCGACCCCTGTCAGGGAATACCATAGGGGGCACTGGGTTGACTCCTCTGTGGCAAACAGATCTACCTCTGCCTGGCCAAAGAGATTCCAGATCTTGCGCACTACGTCGCGGTGAAGAGACCACTCTCCCGGAGCAGGTGCCTGGCGGGATAGAGAGTCTGCAACCTGGTTCTGCCGCCCTGGTAGATATGCTGCGCGCAGGGTGGACAGACGGGGAAACGCCCATTCCAGGAGATCCCTGGACACCTCCAGGAGACGTGCTGACCTGGTGCCTCCCTGGTGGTTGATATGGTAAACAACAGAGGTGTTGTCTGTTCGAACCAACACATGCCATCCTTCTAGGTGGGGCAGAAGGCACCTGAGGGCCATGTGCACAGCCCGCAGCTCCAGCACGTTTATGTGCTCGGTGCGCTCCCTTGGTCCCCAGAGACCCCGAACTGCTCTGTGTTGCCACACGGCGCCCCAGCCCTTGGGGCTGGCATCCGTGGTGACCACTTCCCTTCGAGACACCACTAACCCCATTGGAACACCACAGGACAAAAGGGTCCTGTCCTGCCAATGAGCTAGGGCACGGAGGCACAGCCTCGTCACCATGAGCCTGTGACGTCTGTGCAGCCTGGCATCTAGGTGAAAGCTGTTGAGCCACCGCTGCAAAGGGCGCAGAAGGAGCAAACCCAAGGGCACGACACGAGTGACCGATGTCAGTTTGCCCAGCATTCGCAGGAAGATGCTGTAAGGAAACTGCCTGCCCAGCCTGAATCGACCGACAAACTGGAGTATGTCGTCCACCCTGCGAACAGACGGACGGGCCTTCATGGTAGTGGAGTCCAGATGCATCCCAAGAAAGGTGGTTGTCTGAGATGGAACCAGACAACTCTTTGCAAGGTTGACTTTGAGGCCCAACCGTGACACCTGCCTCTCGGGATACCTCACGTATCCCGAGAGGCAGCTACCTGAGTGGGAGAACAAAGAAGCCAGTCGTCCAGGTATGGCAGAATCCTGACTCCGGAGGCCTGCAGAGGAGAGAGGGCCGCTTTCACGCAACGAGTAAACACCCTCGGGGAAAGGGAGAGCCCGAATGGGAGCACCCGGAATTGCCAATGGCGACCCTGATAAGCAAACCTGAGAAAGCGGCGATGTTCTGCCGCAATAGGTACATGGAAGTAGGCATCTGTCAGATCTACTGACGTAAACCAATCCCCTGCCACGACAGTCTGAAGGACCTCTGCTGTGGTGAGCATGTGGAATGGAAGGACTTTCAGGTACTGATTGAGTCCCCTTAAATCTAGAACGGGGCGAAAACCGCCAGTCTTCTTTGCCACGAGGAAGTACGTGGAATAGTAGCCCCTGGGTTGCCGCAGAGGATCCACAGCCTCGATTGCTCCCTTGGCTAGGAGGGCGGAAAGCTCCTGGTCTAGTGCCAAGGATTTCACCGGGTCGGTGATAAATTCTAAATTCTGACAAGACCGAAGTTTTAATCTTTGGGCCAGAGTCCTCAAAAAATAAACTTCTTAACCAATCACTTAATCTGGGTGGCATTAACCTGGCCTCTGGTAATAAAGTAAAAAATCTTGGTGTTATTTTTGACCAAGACATGTCATTTAAATCCCATATTAAACAGGTTTCCAGAGTTTCCTTTTTTCACCTCCAGAATATCGCCAAAATTAGAAACATTCTGTCCAGGAGTGATGCTGAAAAACTGGTCCATGCATTTGTTACTTCAAGGCTGGACTATTGTAATTCTTTACTATCAGGAATTCCACAAAATGCAGTTCAAAGCCTTCAGCTGATCCAAAATGCTGCAGCAAGAGTTCTGATGAAAATCAACAAGAGGGATCATATTTCTCCAATTTTAGCTTCCCTTCATTGGCTTCCTGTTAAATCAAGAATAGAATTTAAAATTCTTCTTCTAACGTATAAAGCCCTTCATAATCAAACTCCATCATATATCAGAGCTCTGATTACCCTGTATGTTCCTAACAGAGCACTTCGCTCTCAGACCGCAGGTCTGCTGGTGGTTCCTAGAGTCTCTAAAAGTAGAATGGGAGGCAGATCCTTTAGCTATCAGGCTCCTCTCCTGTGGAACCAACTCCCAGTTTTGGTCCGTGAGGCAGACACCCTGTCTACTTTTAAGACTAGGCTTAAAACTTTTCTTTTTGACAAAAATTATAACTAGTGACTCATGTTACTCTCAGCTACCTTTATAGTTTTACTGCTATAGGCTTAGGTTATTGGAGTATATCAGGATCTAATTTTCTCACTATATTGAGTTCTACTGTTCTTCAATTATGCATTATGTGTTGTCATTTCTGCTTTAACTTTCTGTTCTCTCTCTTTTCTCTTCATAGTAGGTACACCTGGTCTGGCGTTCTGGTAACTGTGACATCATCCAGAGAAGACGGCTCACCCGCTACTACCATCTAATGTAGAACAGATTACTAGATCAATGTGTGCTTCTGTGCTTTTTTGTTTCTCTTGTTGTGTCTCTGTTCTGTCTTCTGTAACCCCAGTCGGTCGAGGCAGATGACCGTTCATACTGAGCCCGGTTCTGCCGGAGGTTTTTTTTCCCGTTAATGGGTGGTTTTTCTTCCCACTGTCGCTTCATGCTTGCTCAGTATGAGGGATTGCAGCAAAGCCATGTACAATGCAGATGACTCTTCCTGTGGCTCTACGGTTCCCCAGGAGTGAATGCTGCTTGTCGGGACTTTGATGGAATCAACTGGTTTCCTTATATAGGACATTTTTGACCAATCTGTATAATCTGACCCAATCTGTATAATATGATTGAACTTGACTTTGTAAAGTGCCTTGAGATGACATGTTTCATGATTTGGCGCTATATAAATAAAATTGAATTGAATTGAATTGAATAATGGTCATTTTGACCCGGCGTGAGAGAGGGGGCCGCCGTCGGAACTGGAGTCTGTAGCCATGGGTTAGGGTGGCAACCACCCATGGATCCACAGAGTGAGCAGCCCAGAAACGTAGCTGCTGATGGGAAAAATGTCCGACGGCTGGCCCGGTGGCGTCATCTTCTATCCCCTCGGCCTCTGGGAGCCCTGGGGGGAGGACGTCCAGGATCTGAGGCCCGGGTCGGTCTAGCTGGGCGGCCGACTGGCCTACGAAAGTCCCTGCTGGGTCTCTGCCGCAGATCACGGGGATAGGAACCACCAGATCCATCACCAGTCTGAGGCCGTGGCCTAACGCTGGGGGTAGTAGCAGGGCGTTCTGAACGCTGAGGAAAGGGGGGTACGCTCCTGCGAAGGCCAGAAAGCTGCTGGCTGGTCTGACGCGCCTGAATAGTCCGCTCCAGTGCCTCCAGGGCAGCTGACCCAAACAACTCCCCTGGCACGACCGGGACACCCCTGAGGGTCCTACGGCAAGCCTCCGTGAGAGGAGACTGTGCAAGCCAGACCTGTCTACGAGCTTGGACAAGGAATGACATGACTCGACCGAGCTCTCTGGTCATCAGCGCAAAGGCCTGCAACGCTGCATCACTAAAGCCAACCGCTGCAGCTGCACCACCAGCGTCCTGAACGGATGTAGAGAGGGCGAACATGAGGTGCGCCAGGGAGTTGCCAAGACGTCCCGCACGCGCTCCTGCATTGTATGCCTTACACAAGAGGTCATCTGTAACCCGGCATTGAGTCCGTGGGCACCTGACCTCAGGACGCAGGGCCTCATCTGGTGACACAATCAGTGAAGCAACAGCTGGTTCAACTGCTGGCATACGGTCCAGGCCGGCTTTCACCGACTCGTGCATGGCAGCCAACACTCGACCGTCTGAGGAGAGCCGTGATAACGCTCTCGGGTCCCGCCAGCAAGCGTGCAACTCCTTAAGGTACTCCTCTGATGGAGGTACAGAAAATGGAGTAGGGGCCCGTCCGCGCCTGAAAAAGGCACTCCCGGAGTCGGACACCTCTCCTTGCGGGAGTTCTAGCTGCAGCTGCTTCAGGGCCATGGACATGACATCCCGCATGGAACTGTCACTGGCCTCCCCAACTGCACTCCGGGATGAAAACGACCCATTGTCAGAGGCTTGAGAGGACCCTGCCTCCTCCTCATCTCTGAAATGAGAAGCAGAGGCAGCCAGAGATATGACGTCCTCCTCCGCAACTAGTTCAGGCATGGGTGGGGAGGAGAGCCCAGCCACTGGAAGAGAGGTATCAGACCGATGTGTCTGCAGCAAGGACTTCATCCCTGCCAACTCCGCTGACAACTGTTCCACCCTTGTGGCCAGGCCCTGGTCAAGTTTGGCCCGTCTCCTCCGAGGAGGGGGTGCTGAGACCGCAGACCCACCACGGCGCTTAGAACGCCTGGGGGGATCCACCTGTCCAGAGGGCGGAAGGTCAGAACCCTCCTGGGGGCACAACTGTGCCAACCGGGCCACCCTCACTGCATGTGGCATAAAACTGCAATTCATGCAGGGGTTCTCGGACAACGCCTCCACAAGGTGCTCATGTCCAAGGCAGGTAGGGCACAGGTCGTGGCCATCCTCTGCCTGGAGGGCAGCCCCACAATCCCTGCAGCTATGGAAGCCATCCATGTCTAAGGTCGGCAAGGCTCAACCCAATTAAATGAAAATGCGCTAAAATCGGGAGAGGGTGCGCGAACGCAGCCGTCACCAGTTATGGCAGAGCCAAGAAATAGGCTGCAAACACAAGGAGGCTGATATTGGGAGTTGGGTGGCGAACACGCTACCGTCACCAGGTATAAAACCAATGAATCAAAGGCGCTAACAACGTTAGCCGTACTTCGCACTTGAGTAAATCAACTTATTAGTCACACTGGGAGAGGGGGCGAACACGCTACCGTCACCAGGTATAAACTGGTAAACCAAAAGGAGCTAACAACGTTAGTCGTTTTTTTGACCTCGGTAAATTAACTTATTAGTCGCACTGGGAGAGGGGGCGGACACGCTGCCGTCACCAGATATAAACTGGTAAACCGAAATGGGCTAACAACATTAGCCGTACTTCACACTTGAATAAATCAATTTATTAGTCACACTGGGAGAGGGGGCGAACACGCTACCGTCACCAGGTATAAAACCAAAAAATCAAAGGCGCTAACAACGTTAGCCGTCTTTTACACTTCAGTAAATTAACTTAGTCGCACTGGGAGAGGGGGCGAACACGCTGCCGTCACCAGGTATAAACTGGTAAACCGAAATGGGCTAACAACATTAGCCGTACACAACTTCAGTAAATGATGTTGGGCGTACTGGGAGAGGGAGCGAACACGCTACCGTCACCGGTATAAACTGATAAACCAAAGAACTAACAACGTTAGTCATCTTTAGACCTCGGTAAATTAACTTATTAGTCACACTGGGAGAGGGGGCGAACACGCTGCCGTCACCAGGTATAAACTGGTAAACCGAAATAGGCTAACAACATTAGCCGTACACAATCAACAGCCCCAGCTGTAGGTAACAGGGTAACGAAAAGCCGTGAGCTGGGAGAGGGGGCGCGAACGCTACCGTCACCAACAAACAGCTTACTTACCTTCCAAAGAACTTCCACAATCAACCCGTTGCAGCCCTGGGAGGGCGGAGGAAAAACCGCAACTCCGCGCGTTGGGGCGTCACACAACGGGGAAGTTAGCGAACCGCTTGCGAGAAGAAAAAAAGGAACAGAGCCAAGGATGACAGCAGGCTATATAGCCTCCGAGTGGTCATCCGGCGTCACAGGTGTGACTCTGTTGGTATAATTACTCAAACTGCGCATGCCCGAAGGGAACATTCAGTGCTTTCAGCACCGCCTCTGGCGGTCAGGAGGGATGAAATAGAACTGCTAATGTGGCTCCATAGAAAGCTGAGGCTGCTCAGCAGCGCCACCTGCTGGTCTCCCATCCTGATGGAGACAGAATGAAGGCTGGAAACCAGAGGAAACATCCAGAGAACAAATGTTTCAGAACAAATGAACAGAGAAATGTTCTTCTAAGGTTCCCACGTTTCCATCAGATGAATGGTCTCTAAAGCTGCTCTGACTGAACCACACTGACAGTCCAGCTTTTCATTTCCACTCAGGGATTTTTAATGGGAATCAAGTGAGACACCACCTGCTGATCTTTGGTTCTAATGGATGTTTTAAAGCTTGAAACTGAACCAAAGGATCCAGATAACTTGTTAAACTTCTGCTTTTAAACTCAGTTCTGGATAAATCTAGTAATCCCTGTTTGATGCATGAATCATTTTAATAATTCCTCATTTTAACCCAACTTAACTTTAAAATTCAACACATCTAAAAATTATTTTCTATCTTTCTGCATGTCTGCTTGGATGCCAGATGTCGTCTTTCTCAGGTTATAAAGTTAGTTATGTAACAGGGAGACGATCTGAGGATCCAGGTTCCGTAGAACAGGTTCTGGTTCTGGTCCGTCTGAAATGTCCAGGAAACGAGAAAAAAAGGAAATGATTCATGTTTGAATTTCTGATGAAAAGAGAAAATCTCTTTTCCTTCTCCAACGTCCACAGTGGACTTCATGAGGAGCTGCAGGTGAAGGTTTTACCCCCACAGTCCCTAAACAGGATTAAAATCTATGTTCTGACCTCAGCAGAGCAGAGCTGCATGATGAGCCTCAGATCCAACAGAACCAGAACCGTTCTGCAGGAAGAACAGAGAAAATCCTCCAAAGAAGATCTAAAAGTCTCTGAGCTGCTGCAGAAAGTGTTTCCATGCTCACCAAAGGAGAAGCTGGAGCAGATCAAACTTTATCTTTACTCACTTTTAGATTTTACCTTCAGAAAGGAGGAAATAAAAAGATTTGATGTAAAATCATGAAGAAACGCTTCATCCTCTGATTGAATAAACCATCATTTACCCACTGAGCTGTTTGCAGCAACAGATAAAAAGGACCAGAGCTGCTCAAACATTTGCAGAAAACAAATGAAATATGCTAAAAAACCTCCAGAAACTGCATCACAATGAAGCAAACATGCAGCCTGAAAACTTTAGAGTTGAGCTTTATTTCAGATTTCTGGGTTACAGGCTGAAAATGAAGCAGAGAGAAAAAAGATCAATTTTGCAGTTTCATCAGATTCAGATCAAAACTCCATGGAGGCACTAAATGCAGCTTAGTTTTCATTTCATCCTCACAGAGACAAACAATAGACCAGTTCATTGTTATTGTTTTGATGCGGGTTTTTCGCGCATGCGCGCCGGACTGGTTGGCAAAAGATGAACACAATGGCGAATGCAAACAGAGAAACTGACGAGTTCTCCACGTATTTTTCTTCTTTAGATATCGTATCACAAGATCGTTTTAAGAGTAAGTTGATGGTTGATGGTATCAGATTGCCAGATCCACACAGCAAAAGCCTGAAGGGACGGAGCGAGTCTGTGAAATGCTGGCAAAGTGTTCCGTACCGCGACATACAGCTGCCTTATAAACACGGCAGTCCAGTACACACGAGACAGCATGAAAGCCCCTGAAACCACTGGACGGCTACAATTATTTTATATCGGGGAAAAGGCTCCAGCAACGCCCGCAACGCCATGAGGGATTAAGCGGTCAGAAAATGGATGGATGGATGGATGGATGTTCACACGTTTGTGCAACAGCACAAAGCGGCGTCGGACACAGGCCGCGTCTCAGCAGTGAGGAAGACCCGCCTGGTAGGTTAAAAAAAACATGACTCACTACGGATTATTTTAGTGTTTTTGTCTCATTAAAATGGGTGGGGGTGTCGGCGACGTTGCAGCGTAAACGCAGAAGTACTAGCGCCCGTGAATGGGGGCGTAATGCAGCCGCTGTCTGGAGTAGCAGCCGCTTCTCCGGCCCGTGTAGCGATCGCCACCTCCCCTCCGCCGCTATTTAAGTAGAACAATGATTAGAGCAGAATTAAGTTGTATTTACCGGAGATGAAGTGTAGACTGCAAATTCTCTCGTAGTATGATGGCTCCCCCAGTCCATTGGGAGTGTCTGCCTGCGCTCTTTTCATTGAAAATATCCATTTCTTTCTTCGTCCTTCCTCCTTCGGTAAACGACAGAAACGTACATCCAACAATTTGGAATGCCTCTGTGTGCAACCGGGAGCACAACAAGTCATAGGCATTGTTTAAATTCCAAAAATAAACGAACTAAAAGTACGCTCTAAATCACCCGTTTTCTCATGTAGTAGACGAGAACAGTACTGTTTTTGCCAACCACCGTGACCCGGATGTAGCGCTGACGTCACGCGTGAACTACCCTATATCAGACAATAAATGACAGACATGATCCGATAAACAGGATCAACATCTCTAAGGTCAGAGTTCATCATCAGGATCCAGTCAGAGTCTCTTTAACTGCTGCAGCTTCAACCTCTGGATCATCAGAACAGCTCAGCTTCTCTCCTCCACTAAGATCATCAGGACTCCCACCTCCTGCAGAGAGAAGAAGGAGCAACAGAGGAGATCAGTGAGTGTTTCAACCTCTGGAAGCTGAACATGAACATCTGTTCCTGAAACATCAGCTGACTAAGAAACATGGAGGCTGTCCCTGAACACATCTGGATGAAACTAGTGAGAGAAGGACACATGTCCAGACCACATGGTGACTAAATGTAATGATGGGCTGTGAAATCAGTGATTTGCAGGCTGCAGTCAGACTGATCTCAGAGCTGTGACTAAGATGAAACTGATCAGCTGTTTGCTGCTGAAACGAGAGAACAAAGAGTCTGAGATCAGATCTGATGCTCCACAGCTTGATGAATGAGGACCACTGTCTCTACACATGGTGGAAGGCTGTCAGCTGGAATCCAGCTGCATTTCCTGGAGACATGAACACAACAACAACAGTCATCTTCACATGGACACACAAGAACACAACAAGCTGCTGGCTCCTCTGATTGGCTCATTGTTGTCTTTGTGTCCAATCAGGAAGCCTGTCACCATTCTCCTCCCACTGAGCTGCAGCTTTACTGGAAACACTGGATCTTTGCTTTGGTACCAACTTGGTTCAGAACAGTTCTGCTGACAGCAGCTGGACTCACTCCAACCATCTACTTACAGACGTTTCAGTTTGTAGTCTGGACTCTTTACAAGATCCTCAAGCTGCTGAACATCTGACCACTCCAGGTTGTTGTAGCTCAGGTCCAGTTCTGTCAGATGGGACGGGTTGGACTTCAGCGCCGATACCAGATGATCACAGCTGATCTCTGACAAACTGCAGCCTATCAATCTGAATAAAGAATGAAATATGTGAGCTGAAGCCACCAGGATGCAGGTTCTAACAGTCCAACAGAACCAGTTAAAGAACTCTCATTAATATTAATGACAACAAGCTGCTGCTTAAATAAAGACCTGCCGACTTCAGCTCTTCAACAATCAACAATATCAGAACTTTCAACAGTTAAAACTTGTTTAGCAGTTTTTACAGTCCTGGCTCTCATTTAGAAACTTTGTGTGGAATCCGTACTAAAAGTGAACGCCAAGAAAAAGAAAATGGAGTATGGTAAAAATATTCAGATGAATCAAACCATGCTCAGGCACAGCAGCAGTCATTTTCCTTTCTAGATCCCAGCTGTAGCGATACATTTGGTACCAGGTTCTGGCTCAGGTTCTGCCCTCTACATGCCCAGATTCAAGCAGAAACGGTCGATGCAAAGCCCCTCATGAATGTTAATGTGTAGAAAATGTGTCAGCTGATAATTTTTTCATCATGGTGACGTGGCAGCCACGGAGAAAAAGCAAAGAAACGTTGGGAAAATTCCCCAGAGAGGCGTTTATTAAATGTGGAAATCAGAGCTAAAAGCTCAGATGTTGTCCACATTAAAACAAGTTGTTAATAAGCTGTTAAAATAAGTTGTTAAAGAGTAAACCACGCTGTGCTCCGTGTTGAAATTCCCCTGTGGCGGTGGGTTCAGATCCACATTCAGAGGAGAGAGGTTCCCCCACCATTATTAACCCCCCCCCCCCCCCCCCAAAAAAAAAAAGGTGAGCACTGCCTGGGTGTGAGCAGAAAGCCTCCTTCTCTGCTCTCTGGGGGTTGGAGAGCTGCCTTTCAGCTCCTCACAGGGAGGTGGAGCAACTTTCCCCTGTGGGGAACAGCACAATGCATGCTGGGAGTCAGAAGCAGGATATTGGCCAGTCCTCATTATTGGCCAGGAAATCTTTGATCCCTGAAAGCGCGTTTCCTCAATTCTCCATCTGCATGGTCTTCCAGCAGTGCCAATGCATCCAGCCAGCAGCATTACGCACGAGTGTGTTTGACTGTTTGCAGCAATTAAAGTGATTGCTGCTCACCTGGTCACAATAATCTGTGGAACACGTCACCCTGGTGATGATTGGAGAGAGGAATGTGAAGGTAGAAAACCCAGAGAAGATGTTAGCAGACTTTGATTTAAGATTTGAGATGGCTTATGGGCATTTAGATTTATCTGAAATGTCCCAGATGGATTTAAGAGTCACCAGCAGCAGAATGAATAATACTGAGGTTTAATGCTTCTGATCAAGATGATCTCTGATTAAAGTCTGATATGGAGTGAAAGTGAACGTCTGAGAGGAATCCTCATGCAGATTGGCTGTAATTCAGCACTTCACCATCTGCGTCTCCAGTTTCCCCGTCTCCAAAATGAGCGTACGCCTGGGTCAGAGCTGGCATGAGGACCACACATTTTCCGCTAAGTTCATTTTTAGAGATCCTAACTTCTGGTGGAAAGTGGCGTACGCACATTTCAGCTCCATTTAATGTCAGCAAGCTTTCTAAATGACAGACCTGCTGACTTCAGCTCTTCACCTCTGTCAGCTCCACCAGCAGCTCCATCAATACAAACCCAGCTTCTGCAGCCAAATTATTCAAGTTTCACAGAAAACAAACAAGTCAGCAGCAACTGTGGAGGAACTATGAACAAATGGAGATTAATGCAGATAAATGAACTATTTTAATGATTCCACAGCCATAAAAACATGATGTCATAGAGAATATTTCATGTAAACTGACTTTAGGAGCTGAAGCTCCCAGAAGCAGAACCTGGTACTGTGACATGTTGTGTCTGAGTGTTTTAGTCAGTAAAATCCTTGCAGAGCTTCTAAAAGTGCTGAAGCATCAATCAGGGATTATAGATTTGTTCCTGTCAGACAGATTCCAGGAGCTGAAATTCACTTTTCTAAACTGGCTTGAATCCCCTCTGAACCGCTTCACATGAGGGGCATTTATACACACTGGGGGTCCCAATGCTGTCCGCTTCTGACCTGAGATCAGGGCTCAGACTCAGTTACACAGAGAGACAACATTAAAAACTGGCTCCAAGTCCAGGAACAAACTCAGCAAAGATTTATTACAATAGAAGATCTGAACTTTGTTTTTCAAAGTTACATCAACTTATTCAATTATTTTAACATCATCATGTAGAAAATGGAGAAAAACTGACCTGATGAAGGTTTAAAGAGATTAAAAACCTTCAAATAAATGAAACATCAGTATTTTATTTCCCCTCTCTTCCTCTTCCTCAGTTCTGGATAAAAGCTGCAACTCTAAACTGAAATTCAGCTAATTGTTTCATGTTTTCTGCTGATTATTGAATAAATTCTGACAGGAAGTTAGAAAAAGAAAGAAACTTTAAGTGGAGCAAAGCAGTGAAGAAGAAAGCAGACTTTACCATGAAGATCCTCAGTGTGGATCAGTAGAATATCAGCCAGATGTCTGCAGTTTAGTGTCAACACAACTTTCACATCACAGATATCAGAACTAAAACATGGAGTCTGACCTCAGTGTCTGTAGTTTGCAGAGGGGAGTCTGGAGGAAACCACAGAGCTCCTTCACTCCACAATCTTTCAGGTCGTTTCCACTCAGGTCCAGTTTTGTCAGATGGGATGGGTTGGACTTCAGCGCCGATACCAGATGATCACGGCTGATCTCTGACAAACTGCATTTATACAATCTGAATAAAGAATCAAAGATGTGAGCTGAAGCCACTAGGATGCAGGTTAAAACTGAAACATGAACAAATAAATGATAAAATGTAGAAAATGAATGTCCCTGAATGTAAAAGTCCCAGAAACATGATAAACTGATGTCTGATATTTGATCCAGTAGAACTGATTTAAAGAGTTAAAGCCAGCAGAACCAGAACATGTTATCATGACGTGTGAAGGTCCAGATCAAGGTGTGGTTCTCAGTAGTGGCGGCTGGTGATAAAGATGTTCTGGGCTTAGGGTTGGGGCGGCACTAGAGCTTGGAGATTAGCAGCCAACAACAAACTACTTGAACATAAATCCATCCATGATCACTTGCTGCTGCTGGATATTTAAGTCTGATGGCTCTGGCGTCTGTTTAAAATGCTGCTGTGTTCTAGTCTGGCTGAGGGTTCTGCTAGAACAGTGGTTCTCAGAGCCACAATGTTCTAAACATGGATCATTTAACAGAGTTTCAGCTCACATTGATCTGGATTCATCTTCAAGCTAAAGCAGCAGCCTGCATGGAGGCTTTTCTCTAAGGAAACATGGCGTCTGGTTAAAGTTCTGCTCCTTCAGTCCCTGATCACTGAACATTGGTCCCATGTTCTGCTGCTGGGCTCACATGTTCTCCATCATCCTGGCTCAGTTGTTCTCAGTGGGTCTCTGTGTGTCTGCTGGCTCATTGTGAGAACTAAAACCTACCATGAGGAGACTTTCTCCACCTGCGGCCCTCAGCTGTGGATCAGCCTTCCTGAAGACCTGAGGGCAGCTCAGAGCTTTGGACTAAATAATAATCATCTGCATTTTTCAGCACATCTTTGGAAACCAATGAAATGTGTCCTCTGCATTTAACCCGTCCCTCAGGGAGCAATGGGCTGCCACTGGGTGGCGCCCCGGAGCATTCTGGCTCTAAGGGTCTTGCTCAGGGACCCAGGGCAGGAGCCTGTGGGATTTGAACCAGCAAACTTGCAGTGCAAACGTGGACTACAGCTCTATGCATGGTATTAGGTTGTAGCACTAAACACTGAACACTGGAATAATGAGGCACAGACTAAATCACCATTTGACACAAGTTATAAAGTATTAACACCCCCCCCCCTTTATTTAGGAAAATAAAACGGTGAATACAATAAATGTACTTTAGGACCTTTAAATAAGTAAGTAACAATCACTTCTCTGCATACAACAGCAAAATAAAAACCCTCAGGGTGTCAATCTGAGATCCCAGTTCTATAATATTTGCTTAAATGTTTATTAATTAAAGCTAAAGGCGGTAAAAGCCAAGCTAACCCTACGTTGCAGGCCTGTTTCTATGCTTGTGAACATGGAGACCAAACTCAGTGGTGGCTTCACTCAAAGAGCAAATAATAAACTAAAAAGGAACCTTGGTCCAGATGAATAATAATGCTAACAGAAACGCTCTGCTCTGTGACTACTGTGAGGGACAGAGCCAACCAGACCCCATGGACTCCTTTCCTGGCCTGATCCTGGTTTCCTGGAGCAAAGTGGACCTCTGCTCTCCAGCCTGGACCCACAGAAGATGGTTTAATCCACTATGGACCAGAAAACTGTTTATGGAGTTTGTTCTAAAGTAAAGACTCAAAGACACCTCCAGAACCGCGCAGTCTGTCTATGGACTGATAGACTTGCTGGTAGAGCACCCCAGTGGAGGACTTTATACAAGCCTCCAATTAAAAAGAGAACTGGTGATCTCCAATGGAGGATTTTACATGGTGCCATCACCACAAACTCATTTTTATTAGTTATTCATCGGGGTGTTTTAAACGAGTGTCCTTTCTGCAGTCTGTCTGAAAATGTTTTTCATGTTTTTTATGGACTGCACCAGACTAAAGACCGTTTTTAGCCTTTTAACAAATGTTTTTAGTCTTTTTGTCACAGTTTTTACTACTTCTTTTTTTATTGAAGGAGTGTGCCAAAATAAAAGTAATAAGCCAAAGGCCAGACTTTTGAACTTTTTAATCAGTGAGGCAAAGATGGCTATTTATTTGTCCCGCAGAGACAGACTGCAGGGAGGACCTCACCTTGATGCTGTGGCTCTGTGAAAGTGAAACGTTAAAGCCAGGATTAGGCTGGAGTTTCACTTCCACAGAGCCACGCAGAACATGGAGGATTTTATGCAGTTGTGGGGTTTTAACAAGATTTTATGTGAAGTGTCTGAGGGAGGAGAACTTAAGTTTAACAAGTTCCTGATTTAAGTATTTTATATAAATGATACTTGTTTTTAACTAAGTTGGTTAATTGTTTGAACTTTTTGTTAAAAGTCAAAAGTCTTCTTCTTTTGTTTTTGTTTTTTATTGGCAGATGGCAACCAACTTAAGGCCCAGTACACATACATTAGCTTCAATCTTCTTAAGCTTAAAGGAAGCTCACCAGTTTAACCTGTAAAGCAGCTAAAGGAGATGATCTGAAAGCTCCACAACATATTGGTAACCCTTGTGTTTGTTCACTATCAAGTTTTCTCCAATGACTGTCAGCAGCTGCCATATATGCTATACACCCATTATCCAAGGAAGATCTCATGAGAGGCTGATAAACTGCCAACAGCACTTCTTGAAGCTCCCCATTCCTGTCCAGAAAGACATCTCAACAAATTATTCACTTTTTACATTTATTTTGAATTAATTCTATCTGCTGTTTCCAGGTTTACTTTTCATCAAAGATGACCCCTAAAAACCTTACTTTATTCACCTGTTCAAGCTTCTGATTATAAAGATTTAAATTAACTTCCTTATGTCTTCTATAAAAACAAAACGACGTGGGCTACATTGATAACTGGAGAACTTTCTGGGGAAAACCTGGTCTGATCCGGAGAGACGGCATCCATCCTACTTTGGATGGTGCAGCTCTTCTTTCTAGAAATCTGGCCGGATTTATTAGTCCTCCTAAATGCTGACAACCCAGGGTCCAGACCAGGAAGCAGAGCCGTAGTTTAACACACCTCTCTGCAGCTTCTGTACTGTTACCCATCCATTATCCTATTGAGACGGTGTCTTTCCCACGGCCAAAACTTAACAGATCAAAAACTTATCTAAAAGGAACAAATCATAAAAACCTAATAAAAATCAATACGGTTCACCTTGAACCTAAAAATAAAACAATTAAATGTGGTCTATTAAATATAAGGTCTCTCCCTCCAAAGACTTTGTTAGTTAACGAATTGATTTCTGATAAACAGATTGATTTGTTTTGTCTCACAGAAACCTGGCTACAAGAGGACTACGTTAGTATAAATGAGTCAACTCCCTCCAATTATTCAAATTTCCACATTCCTAGATCTGTGGGAAGAGGAGGAGGAGTGGCAACTATCTTTCAGTCTGATTTATTAATTAGTCCCAGGCCAATTAATAACTACAGTTCTTTTGAACATTTAACCCTCAGTTTCCCTCATCCAAGCTGCAAAGCAATAAAACCTCTTCTGTTTGTTGTTTTGTATCGTCCACCAGGCCCTTACACTCAGTTTTTGGATGAGTTGTCAGATTTCTTATCTGATTTGGTGTTAAATACTGATAAGGCTATTATAGTGGGTGATTTTAACATCCATGTTGACACAGAATGTGATAACCTTAGTGTAGCCTTTAAAACTATCCTAGATTCAATTGGTTTTGCTCAAAATGTGCATGAACCGACGCACTCTCGGCTCCATACTTTAGACCTTGTTCTGACATATGGCATTGATTGTGAAGAATTAACAGTATTTCCTCACAACCCTGTCCTATCTGATCATTTTTTAATAACATTTGAGTTTAATCTAACTGAGTTCTCCACCCCTAAAAGAGGGTTCCATTATAGTAGATCTTTATCGGATAATGCTGTATCAAAACTTAAAGAGTCTGTCCCCTTTTTAATATCCTCCGTATTGCAGACATGCCCTGTAGATGGCAGCAATGTTGTTTCTTCCAATTCACAAATAGATGTCTTTGTAAACGGTATGACTTCGTCATTGCGTTCTGCATTAGACAATGTAGCTCCCTTGAAAAAGAAGGTGATTATTCACAGGAAGCTGGCTCCTTGGTTTAATTCAGAGCTGCGTTCCTTGAAGCACAATGTTAGGAAATTGGAGAGAAAATGGCGCTCTACACACCAAGAGGAATCCTACTTAATCTGGAAGAACAGTCTATTGTTGTATAACAAGACCCTTCGCAGAGTTAGAGCAGCATATTTTTCATCATTAATTGAGGAGAATAAGAATAATCCTAGATTTCTCTTCAGTACAGTTGCCAAACTTACCCAGAGCCACAGCTCTGTTGATCCATCCATTCCCTTAGCTCTTAGCAGTAATGATTTTATGGGATTCTTCATAAATAAAATTGATTCCATTAAAAATAAAATAATTGGCATCCTCCCAAACATGATTACCTCATCCTCAGTAAGTGAGGCAGCATTGGAGGAATCCTTAGAACCTGCGCAGTGTCTGAACTGTTTAAAAGCAGTAGAGCTTTCTGAGCTATCTAAAATTTTAGCTTCATCTAAACCTTCTACCTGTATGTTAGACCCAATCCCAACCAAGTTGTTTAAGGAGGTATTCCCTCTGATCAGTGGTCCTATTTTAGACATGATTAATGTATCCTTGGTAAATGGATATGTACCACAGGCTTTTAAAGTAGCTGTTATTAAACCTTTACTTAAGAAACCATCTCTTGATCAAGATGAGTTAGTAAATTACAGACCTATATCTAATCTTCTTTTCTTATCTAAAATTCTTGAGAGAGTAGTTGCTAATCAACTATGTGAACATTTACAAAGTAATGACCTACTTGAGGAGTTTCAGTCAGGCTTCAGAGCTCATCATAGCACTGAAACAGCTCTGGTGAAGGTCACTAATGATATTCTCATGGCCTCAGATAATGGACTTGTGTCTATACTTGTCCTGTTAGATCTCAGTGCTGCATTTGATACAGTTGATCACAATATTCTCCTACAAAGACTTGAGCATACTGTAGGGATTAAGGGAAAAGCATTAGGCTGGTTTAAATCTTATCTGTCGGACAGATTCCAGTTTGTTCATGTTAATAATAAATCTTCCTCAAACTCTAGGGTCACTTGTGGAGTACCACAGGGTTCAGTCCTTGGACCAATTCTATTTACTATATATATGCTTCCGATTGGCAAAATTATCAGACAGCATGGGATTAATTTCCACTGTTATGCTGATGACACTCAGCTATATTTATCCATAAATCCTGATGAATCCAATCAGTTACTTCGACTGCAGTCATGTCTTGATGACATCAAAAGCTGGATGACTTTAAATTTCCTGCATTTAAATTCTGACAAGACAGAAGTTGTAATCTTTGGGCCAGAGTCTTCAAAAAATAAAGTTCTTAATCAATCCCTTAATCTGGATGGCATTAACTTGGCCTCTGGTAATAAAGTTAAAAATCTTGGTGTTGTTTTCGACCAAGACATGTCATTTAAATCCCATATTAAACAGGTTTCCAGAGTTTCCTTTTTTCACCTCCGGAATATCGCCAAAATTAGAAACATTCTGTCCAGGAGTGATGCTGAAAAACTAGTCCATGCATTTGTTACTTCAAGGCTGGACTATTGTAATTCTTTACTATCAGGAAGTCCACAAAATGCAGTTCGAAGTCTTCAGCTGATTCAAAATGCTGCGGCAAGAGTTCTGATGAAAATCAACAAGAGGGATCATATTTCTCCAATTTTAGCTTCCCTTCATTGGCTTCCTGTTAAATCAAGAATAGAATTTAAAATTCTCCTTCTAACGTATAAAGCCCTTAATAATCAAGCTCCATCATATATCAGAGCTCTGATTACCCCGTATGTTCCTAACAGAGTACTTCGCTCTCAGACTGCAGGTCTGCTGGTGGTTCCTAGAGTCTCTAAAAGTAGAATGGGAGGCAGATCCTTTAGCTATCAGGCTCCTCTCCTGTGGAACCAACTCCCAGTTTTGGTCCGTGAGGCAGACACCCTATCTATTTTTAAGACTAATGTTAAAACTTTCCTTTTTGACAAAGCTTATAGTTAGAGTGGCTCATACCCTGAGCTATCTCTATAGTTGTGCTGTGATAGGCCTAGGCTGCTGGAGGACATCAGGGTCTAATTTTCTCACTCTACTGATTTCTACTGTTCTTCAGTCTACTGTTCTCCAGTTTTGCATTGTATTACATTGAAATGACTGTCGTCATTTCAGCTTTTAACTTTTTGCTCTCTCTCTTTTTCTTCATAGTAGGTACACCTGGTCTGGCGTTCTGTTAACTGTGACATCATCCGGAGAAGACGGCTCACCCGCTACTACCATCTAATGTAGAACAGATTACTAGATCAATGTGTGCTTCTGTGCTTGTTTGTCTGTCTTGTTGTGTCTCTGTTCTGTCTTCTGTAACCCCAGTCGGTCGAGGCAGATGACCGTTCATACTGAGCCCGGTTCTGCCGGAGGTTTTTCCTTCCCGTTAATGGGTGGTTTTTCTTCCCACTGTCGCTTCATGCTTGCTCAGTATGAGGGATTGCAGCAAAGCCATGTACAATGCAGATGACTCTCCCTGTGGCTCTACGGTTCCCCAGGAGTGACTGCTGCTTGTCGGGACTTTGATGCAATCAACTGGTTTCCTTATATAGGACGTTTTTGACCAATCTGTATAATCTGACCCAATCTGTATAATATGATTGAACTTGACTTTGTAAAGTGCCTTGAGATGACATGTTTCATGATTTGGCGCTATATAAATAAAATTGAATTGAATTGAATTGAAATAACTTGGGACTTTGCAGCTGACATTCTAAATCCACATTTATTTACCAACCTTCCACTTTCAAAATGGCCTCCTGCATCTTTTTCTGCAAATATATCAGATTCTGACCCTCACCCACAGAGCCCCATCATCTGCAAATAAAGATTACCTTATACTACCATCTATCTCATCAGAAATGTCATTTATCATAATATTAAAAAGAATTGGGCTACACACACTGCCTTGTGGGCTACCATTCTCAACAATATATCTAGTAGAGTAATCAGCCCCAACTCTAACTTCTATTTCTCTACCAAATAGAAAATCTAAAACCCAGTTAGAAATTTGACCACTTATGCCAAGTTTTTCTAATTTAATCAATAATCCCTCTTTCCATAATATCTCATACACATTTTCTATGTCAAAGAACACAGCTATCACTATTTCTTTGTTTCTTTGAGCTTTCCTTACTTCTGACTCCAGGCACAGAACCGCATCCATCGTACTTCTCCCTTTATGAAAACTACTTTGAAAAGGACAGAATAAATGTTTACTTTCTAGAAAAGATGATATTCTGTTACAATTCTCTCCATTGTTTTCCCTAATTGAGATGTCAGAGCTATAGGCCTATAGTTTGAAGGCTCTGCTGTATTTTTACCTGCTTCAACACAGGAATTATAACTGACTGTTTCCATGCTGCAGGAATAATCCCCATCTCCCACACCAGATTAAACAGTTTTAAAATAACAGTCAGAGATCTATCATTTAAATGTTTAAGCATTATATAACAAACTCCATCTGGAGAGCAGATTGGTGCGTTTCCAGCACAGCAGCCGTCTGGCCACCTTCAGCAGCTGAGCTGAGCCACGCCCCCTTTATGCCGCTGCTGTGAGCCATTGTCGGTGTGGATCAGAAGCTGCTGGTCCCGCAGCAGAGGAGCAAAATGCTGAGTCAGCTTCAGCACCTTTATGTGGAGAGACATGTGGTCTGGCCACTTCTCTGCCACTACCTGGGACAGACACGTTCCTCCCAGCCTGACAGCGTCTGTGAACACCGGGAACTCCCTCTGACACAGTGGGGGGGGGGGGGGGGGGTTTCCCCAGTGGGCCAGGTGGGCTCCACTGACGGAGGGACTGCAGTCATCCTCTACCTCTTCTGGCCACAGGGTCTCTGCGCAGGCGGGTGAAGCATCTCTGCAGGCAGGCGCCTCATATGAAGCAGAGCCAGCGGAAGCAGCAGGTGGGCCGCTGACGTCATCCCCAGCAGCCGCATGACGGACAGAGCTGTCACTGTGTGGAGGTGTGACCCGGCGGAGCAGCGCTGACAGCGTCTGCTCTGGGCTCTCATGGTGGCCCAGTTTAGCTCCAGCCCAGAGAAACTAGCAGCTGGGACGGAGAACAGAACCTTTTAGCACTTTATGGAGAACCCAGTTCTGTCAGCTGTGGAGCCAGAGCTCTGGTCTGCACCGCCGCTTTCTCTCTGGACCGAGCCAGCAAGAGCAGGTGGTCCACATAAAAGAGGATTCTCATCCCTGCAGAGCGCAGCGGCATCTGGAGAACGTGCGTGGAACCAGAGAGGAACGCAACGGCAGGCGGTTGTAGTGACAGGGAATCCCCTGGAAGGAGAAGCGCAGATACTTCCTGTTTGTGGATGATGGAACATGGAAGTAGTCCTTCAGATCTATGGAGGAGAACCAGTGGTTCTGGTGAACGTTCTCCAGCAGCTGTCTGATTGTCAGCATGTGGAACCGTCTCTCTGTGATCAGAACCAGGAGGAGGAGAGAAGGACAGAGGAGGAGGAAAGGAGGAGAGAAGGAGGAGAGGAGGAGAGGAGGAGAGAAGGAGGAGAGAATGAAAAGATAAGGCGGAGAGGAGGATAGGGGAAGAAGGAAAGGAGGAGGAGAGATAGAGAGAGAAGGGGGAGAGGAGGAGAGGATGAGGAGGAATGGAGAGAGAAGGAGGAGAAGAGGAGGAGGAAATGAGAGGAGGAGGAGAGAAGGAGGAGTGGAGACTAATAGAAATGATGATTCTTCAGTTTTTCTTTGGTTTCCTTCTTGGTGCTCAAACTTGTTGGCTTGTTGCTGAACGGTACCGCTGAGTCCAGAGAGCGTCTGCTGCAGTAGAGCTTTTTACTTTTCAATATTGTGCTGTAGTTTTAATAGCCACACTGCTGGGTCCTGGTTCTGTCTGATTGAGCTGTCAGACTGAAGAGGACGGTTCCTCTCTGAGCCGCACCAACAGAACAGCAGCTTCAGGACAAAGCTGAGCTGCTGGAACCTGCTGGTGCCGTCCATCCAACCATTTTCCAACAGGCTTATCCCTGCTGGGGTCCTGAGGGCTGCTGGTGTCTATCTGCAGCTGTCAGTGGCTGAGAGGCGGGGTTCACCTGGACAGGTAAGCAGCCTATCACAGGACAACACAGAGACAGACAGGACAACCAAACATTCACAAACACACACTCACACCTAAGGAGAATTTAGAGAGGCCAGTTAAGCTAACAGTCATGTTTTAGGACTGTGGGAGGAAGCCGGAGTACCCAGAGAGAACCCACGCATGCACAGGGAGAACATGCAACCTGCTGGTGCCGTCGCTTTGATTTAGTTTAAATTTTCTCTCTTTGTTCTTCTCAAACATTCATTTTTTAGATAATGCTATTGTATTATTTTTATTTTACTTGTTTATGTGTATGAATGTAATCCTGGCACTACTCTGGAGGAACAAAAATTAATGTTTCATGTAAAGATGTGACAAAGAAATGAAAAATAAAGCTAAATGATCTGATCTGGTTATCTAAATCTTTCCCAAATCAAATTAAAACTTCTCCATCAATAATTCACATCATTTGACTTATTTTCCTAATTTTTGTTCTTAAGTCCAAAACATTTTAAGTGTTAAATGTTCAAGACTGAAAATATCAAAGAAGAAAATAAATAATTGACAAGGCAAAACATTTGGACAGCAGGTTGTCTGTAAAGAAAAATTATTAATTAAAATAAGTTTTAAAGCAGCAGTGAAGATAAAACCAACCTCAGCTTCTTTACTTTACAAAATGGAGTCACAGAGACGCTTCATCTCAGAGTCTCCAAAGGTTCTCTCTACATCACTGATCTGATCTATTTCCAGGTCAGTCAGGGAGGGGTTGGACTTCAGAGCTGAAGCCACAACTTCACATTCTGTCTTTGAGAGACTACCGCCCACTAGTCTGTGATGAGAGAAAGAATCAGATCAGTTGTTGTTAAATCAGTTTAATAAACACTGATAAACAGACTAAAAGATGATGACTAAACAGTAATGTCATCATCAGATGAACATCTGTTCTTCACATCAATGTCCTGTTTGATATATTAAAGAGTTATTTTTGTTCTTTGACTATGTATTTTGGGAAAAACTGGTTAGTTTTAAACTAAGAGCAACATACATGCTCGTGCCTGTTATGTTGCTCACATAAAACTAAGAACCACATGTGTTATTGTGCTATAACTTGTTTTAACTTGTGGTGGGAACCTATGACAATGTGTTGTGGGAAAGACTGATTCTGTATTCTTATTTTGTTTGATTTGTTGTATGCAATATTATTTTGCTTCGCACACTGCTGAGGTGCTGGGAACGGTTGATGTTTTGGGAAACATGCTTAGGGAGGCAGGGCAGCTGTGGAGTGAGATGGCCACTCTCGCTCCACATCTGACTCTTTGTTTACAAGTATATAAAGAGGTGACTGCCCTCAGCCCGGGGAGTCTGCCGTGAGTTCGTGTGTGGAATACCGGCATTGTGAACGCTGATCTTAACCTAGGACTGAGGGCTCCCAGTTCGTGTCAATGGTAAGAGCTGATTCTGAGAATCTGTTGAGCGTCACGTTTGTTTGAAAGCTTGTTGCTTTAATGCTTGCTACTTTGCGTGTGTGAAGAGCTAATTGTTTTGATGTGCTGTATTCTGTGGGGAATAATAATAAATGTGTGCCTTATATTCTAACAGAAACAGTGTTTGAGTCCTTATTTGTGTTTGCCGATCTCTCCCGATCCTGAAATAAACATTTCATAATACACTGTTTGACCCACACAGAGAATCTCTTCAGTCTCTTCAGGTCTTGGTTCTACTGCAGAGCTGCTGTGTCTCTGCTTTGGTTAAAAGCTTCATTTAACCACAAAGATGAAGAAAGATCATCTAGAGTAAAACCACAGAACTAACTAAATCTATCAGCAGCAGCGGTAGCAGCAACTGCTGCTGCTGCTGCTACCGCTGCTGAGGGTGGCTTTACTTTTGCTCTGTTTCTGTTTGCTGCTACTTGATAAAATCACTGTTTCCTTTTAATTAGTAACTCAGTAATCGGGTTTTATTTCCTGAGTTACAACCTTCAGTCAATCAGTCTAATGGTGAACATGATTAAATAGTCAATCATGGTTGATGATGAAAGCCAACTCCACAAAATCATCCAGTAGCTCTTAGACAGCAGCTAAAGCATCTCAGCTGAAGTCTGTAGCCTGGTGTCTGTAGACAGGATCAAATAGACCCCTTGCAACCACGTGACTCCGTTACCCAGAACCCCTTGCGTGGCGGCCATAATGGTTGGCACGCCATTTGACGAAATGACGAGTTCTCCAGGTATTTTTCTTCTTTAGATAACGTATCACAAGATCGTTTTAAGAGTAAGTTGATGGTTGATGGTATCAGATTGCCAGACAGCGGCGGCTACAGCAGCAACAGCGGCGGCTCTCCGGCCAGTGTAACGATCGCCACCTCCCCTCCGCCCGTGTAGCGATCTGTGTAGCGGCTGCTGTAGCGATCGCTACACGGGCTGCTGTAGCGATCGCTACGCAGCCGCCGCTGTCTGCTGCTTCAGACAGCGGCGGCTGCTGTAGCGCTACACTGGCCGGAGAAGCCGCTGTTGCTGCTGTAGCCGCCGCTGTCTGGAGCAGCACCCGCTTCCTACTGCTCCAGACAGCCGGCTCTCCGGCCAGTGTAACGATCGCCATCTCCCCTCCGCCCGTATAGCGATCGCTACAGCTGTGTAGTGGCAGCTGTGTAGTGGCTGCTTTAGCGATCGCTACACGGGCCGCTTCTCCGGCCCGTGTAGCGATCGCCACCTCCCCTCCGCCGCTATTTAAGTAGAACAATGACTAGAGCAGAATTAAGTTGTATTTACTGGAGATGAAGTGTAGACTGCAAATTCTCTCGTAGTATGATGGCTCCCCCAGTCCATTGGGAGTGTCTGCCTGCGCTCTTTTCATTGAAAATATCAATTTCTTTCTTCCTCCTTCCTCCTTCGGTAAACGACAGATAAGATAAGATAGTCTTTATTGATCTTACAATGGAGAAATTCACTCGTCACATCGGCTCATACAAGAAGGTGCAGAGTAGGGAAGGTGCATTCAATTATATACAGTGAATCTTCATATATACAATGGATCAGAAAGAATACCAAAAAAAAAAAATACAAAAAAAAAAAAAAAATACAAAAAAAAAAAAAAAAATACAAAAAAAAAAAAAGGAAATAGGAATGGGCATATGATGTCTCATTTACATTCTTAGTGGTCTATATATATATATATATATATATATATATATATAAACATATCTATATACTTAAATATATACATATATCTATGCGCCTACTTACATACGCACCTACGCGTATGTACGTGCATATACATTGTATACATTTGTACATACATACATACATACATACATGTGGGCTGACTTATGTTCAGGTGATGATAGCAGCAGAAGTCACTACATCAGGATTATTGCACGGGTTGTAGGACAGTGTATTAAATAGATTATTGCACCTTGGTTATTGCACATTAATTATTACAGTTATGGTCACAGTTATAGTGCAGCATTGTAAAATCTTATAGCAGCAGGAATGAATGACCTGCGGTAGCGCTCCTTTTTACAGACAGGATGTCTAAGTCTTGCACTGAAGGAGCTGCTCAGCTCCTCTACAGTCTGGTGCAGGGGGTGGAAGGTGTTGTCCATGATGGATGTGAACTTGGACAACACCCTCCTCTCAGCCACTTCCTCCACAGAGTCCAGAGTGCAGCCCAGGACAGAAGTGGCCTTCCTCACCAGCTTGTTCAGTCTCTTTCTGTCCCGCTCTGCACTGCCAGGAGCCCAGCAGACGACAGCGTAGAGGAGGGCTGAGGCTACCACAGAGTCATAGAAAGTTTTTAGCAGAGGCCGGCTCACTCCAAAGGACCTCAGCCTCCTGAGGAGGTGGAGCCGGCTCTGGCCCTTCTTATACAGGGCGTCGGTGTTATGTGTCCAGTCCAGCTTATTGTTGACGTGAACACCCAGGTATTTGAAACTCTCCACAGTTTCTATGTCCTCCCCCTGGATGTTCACAGGTGAGTGAGGTGGGGGTCTTCTCCTGAAGTCGATCACCATCTCCTTGGTCTTACTGGTGTTTAAGCACAGATGGTTCTTCTCACACCAGTCCACAAAGTCCTTGATGACCGACCGGTACTCCAGCTCGTTCCCCTCAGACACACAGCCCACAATGGCCGAGTCGTCAGAGAACTTCTGAAGGTGGCAGCTGTCCGTGTTGTAGGTGAAGTCCGAGGTGTAAAGGGTGAAGAGAAACGGAGACAGAACGGTGCCCTGGGGGGCCCCGGTGCTGCAGAGTGCCACCTCTGACTGACAGCCGTGCAGCCGCACGTACTGAGGGCGGTCAGTGAGGTAGTCCATGGTCCAGTCAGCCAGATGTTTGTCCACCCCAGCGTCCTCCAGCTTCCCCCTCAGCAGCTCCGGTCTGATGGTGTTGAAAGCGCTGGAGAAGTCAAAGAACATGACTCTCACAGCGCTCCCGGTGGTCTCCAGGTGGGTTAGCGCCCGCTGCAGCAGGTAGATGATGGCATCCTCTACTCCAATGTTGGGCTGGTAGGCAAACTGCAGCGGGTCCAGGGTGGGGCTCACCACAGTGCGCAGGTGAGCTAGGATGAGGCGCTCCATGGTCTTCATCAGGTGGGAGGTCAGGGAGACTGGTCTGAAGTGGGCCGGTTCCCTGGCGTGCGGTGTTTTGGGAACCGGTACCACACAGGAGGTCTTCCACAGGGTGGGCACCACCCCCAGGCTGAGGCTCAGGTTGTAGATGTAGCTGAGGACCTCACAGAGCTCATCTGCACAGGTCCTCAGCAGCCTGGGGGGGATGCCGTCCGGTCCTGAGGCTTTCCTTTGTTTCAGCCTCGTCAGCTGTCCCCTCACCTGCATTGGTGTGACTGTGAGGGGGGAGGAAGGTAGGGCTGAAGGTGTGGATGGGTCAGTCGTTGATCGGAGTGGCGGTGGGGGGGATGGTAGGTCTCTGGAGCGCTGGTGGTTGGAGACATGTGGAGAGTTGAGGGCAAGGAGGGGGCCAGTGTGGGGGGAGTCGAACCGAGTGAAGAATGAGTTCAACTCATCTGCAGTCTTGGTGTCTCCATCTGCAGCCCTGCTGGTCCTCTGCCCGAAGCCGGAGATGTTCTTCAGACCTCTCCACACATCCCTGACGTTGTTCTGTGCCAGCTGCTCCTCCATCTTCTTCCCATAGTCCTTCTTTGCTGCCCTGATCTTCCACTGGAGCTCCCGCTGGACTCTACGCTGCTCCTCTCTGTCCCCTGAGTAGAAAGCCCTCTTCTTCTGGTTCAGGAGGACTTTCAGCTCAGGGGTCACCCAGCGGGGGTTGTTTGGAAAGCATCGTAGCCGTCGTGTAGGCACAATGCTCTCCACACAGAAGTTCATGTAGTCAGTGATGCATTCAGTCAGGCTGTTGATGTCCTCTCCATGAGAGCTTTGAAACATGCTCCAGTCTGTGGTTCTGAAACAGTCCTTCAGTCTCTCACTGGCTTCATCTGACCAAACTTTCACTGACTTCTTCTGTGCCTTTTGTCTCCTCACCAGTGGAATGTAATGGGGGAGCAGATAGACGAGGTTGTGGTCTGAGCGTCCCAGAGGGGGGAGGGGGGCGGAGGTGTAAGCGTCCTTAACGTTAGCATAAAAAAGGTCCAGCGTTTTATTGTCCCTTGTTTTACACGTGACGTACTGGGTGAGCGTGGGGAGGGTGGAGCGGAGGGAGGCATGGTTGAAATCCCCTGTGATCAGCAGGAGAGCGCGGGGGTGCTGTGTTTGCAGATTGTTTACAGCGGCGTGGATCCGCTCACACGCGGCGGCGGCGTCCGCGGAGGGAGGGATGTAAACACAGAGCATGATCACATGGCCGAACTCTCTCGGCAAGTAATAAGGTCTTAAGCTCACTGCGAGAAGTTCAACATCCGAGCAGCATATCTGCTGCTTCACGTGAACATGCGCCGCGTTACACCATCTCTCATTCACAAACACCGCCAGCCCTCCCCCTCTCTTTTTTCCGCTCCCCGCAAAAGTTCTGTCCGCGCGGATAAGTTTAAAGCCGTCCGTGGAGATCACTGAGTCCGGGACAGATCCATCTAACCACGTCTCCGTGAAGCACATAATGCTAGCGTCTCTGTACTTACTTTGGAAACGGGTTAGTGCTGTGAGTTCCTCCATCTTGTTCCGTAAGGATCTAACGTTTCCCGTGACAACCGATGGTAAATAACCTTTCCTCCGCTTCGTCCTCCCGCCCCGACATCCTCTCCGCCTCCTCCGTATTTCTGCGGGAAATGTACAGAAACGTACATCCAACGATTTGGAATGCCTCTCTGTGCAACCGGGAGCACAAGTCGTAGGCATTGCTTAGATTCCAAAAATAAATGAACTAAAAGTACGCTCTAAATCACCCGTTTTGTCATGTAGTAGATGGGCTGTCAGGCTAGCGTGCCCACCAAGATGGAGGCGCGCACCCCCGATCACGTGACTGTGACGTCAGATGCAAGGGGTCTATACGCTCTAAATGAACGCTTTCTGAGCTCCGTTAACTCCACTTAGTCTGGGGGGGTTGATGTGTCACCTTGTGCTTGAATGCAGGTGCACATAATTACCTTACATGTAATTTAGGTGCCCACTTTTAAGGCTCATTTTAAGGGACTTGTAACTGAAGGGGCTTCAGCTCAGACCGTCATTCCTCCTCTTCCCTCTAAAGGAGTCCTTTACACTCTTTATTGATGCATTTTTCCTCACTGTTTATTTATGACACGCAGCGCACAAATGGGGGGAAATCCTCCCACCTCAATAATTCCCCACCGCTATCATTAAGTATAAATTATGCTGGTGCCAGACGTTACCAAATAGTGTTTTTGTTCTACAGTCACTTAATAACCAGTGAGACGCAGAGCTTGAAAAGCTGCAGCGTTCACTTGACCTCTGTGAGCAACATGGCCTCTGGTAATAAAGTAAAAAATCTTGGTGTTATTTTTGACCAAGACATGTCATTTAAATCCCATATTAAACAGGTTTCCAGAGTTTCCTTTTTTCACCTCCGGAATATCGCCAAAATTAGAAACATTCTGTCCAGGAGTGATGCTGAAAAACTGGTCCATGCATTTGTTACTTCAAGGCTGGACTATTGTAATTCTTTACTATCAGGAAGTCCACAAAATGCAGTTCAAAGCCTTAAGCTGATCCAAAATGCTGCAGCAAGAGTTCTGATGAAAATCAACAAGAGGGATCATATTTCTCCAATTTTAGCTTCCCTTCATTGGCTTCCTGTTAAATCAAGAATAGAATTTAAAATTCTTCTTCTAACGTATAAAGCCCTTAATAATCAAACTCCATCATATATCAGAGCTCTGATTACCCTGTATGTTCCTAACAGAGCACTTCGCTCTCAGACCGCAGGTCTGCTGGTGGTTCCTAGAGTCTCTAAAAGTAGAATGGGAGGCAGATCCTTTAGCTATCAGGCTCCTCTCCTGTGGAACCAACTCCCAGTTTTGGTCCATGAGGCAGACACCCTGTCTACTTTCAAGACTAGGCTTAAAACTTTTCTTTTTAACAAAAATTTTAACTAGTGGCTCATGTTACTCTCAGCTACCTTTATAGTTTTACTGCTATAGGCTTAGGCGACCGGAGGATATCAGGATCTAATTTTCTCACTCTATTGAGTTCTACTGTTCTTCAATTATGCATTATGTGTTGTCATTTCTGCTTTAACTTTCTGTTCTCTCTCTTTTATCTTCATAGTAGGTACACCTGGTCTGGCGTTCTGTTAACTGTGAACTACGGAGAACAGCTAGAACTACGGAGACAGCGAGAACTATGGAGACAACGAGAACTATGGAGACAGCGAGAACTATGGAGATGGCAAGAACTATGGAGACAACGAGAACTATGGAGACAGCGAGAACTATGGAGACAGCGAGAACTACGGAGACAGCGAGAACTATGGAGACAGCGAGAACTATGGAGACAGCGAGAACTATGGCGACAGCGAGAACTATGGAGACAGCTAGAACTATGGCGACAGCTAGAACTATGGAGACAACGAGAACTATGGAGACAGCGAGAACTATGGCGACAGCGAGAACTATGGAGACAGCGAGAACTATGGAGACAGCGAGAACTATGGAGACAGCTAGAACTACAGCGACAGCTTTTCAGGCAGTGGAAGGATATCGAACAAAACGCAGTAATTTGCCAAACATGCCGTGACACCATTGCCACAAAAGGTAGCAGTAGCACAAATTTGTTCTACCTAAAACGTCATCCAGTGCAAAATGAAGACTCTTGTAAACTCTGCGTGTCGACCCCCCCCCCCCCCCACACACACACACACACACACACCGAAGGGAAATTTAATTAAACCAGCCATAAAACTGATGAAACTGGTGTCTTCTTTTGCTAAATCCCATATGACAGAAAAAAAACGTTTGTTTAAAATTTCCCAGCTTCTAAAGAGCAACGGAAATATTTATGAGATGCTCTGAATATGTAGCTGCAACTGGTCAGTTGATTTTATAGTCGCTATACAAGCTTTTGTTTTTGGGATTGTCACATTTTTATGATACCTTTTATTTCAGGTTTATTTTGTGTCAGATTTTTCCTTGCTGTTCCTTTTGGCCGCTGGGATATTCTGTTTTTAAGGTCCAGTGTTGACCATGAAAGAGCTTTAATGTGACAATATTGTAATTTGTGAAAAGCTTCTATGTGCAGCTGTGGTGGGAAAAATGGCTAAAATAAAACATTTTAAATTCATTTTAATTTTGCAATCAATTTTTCAAACAAAAAAAATTGACTTGTTAGTATGAGATATACCAGTGCAACTTTAGGCACTATGTTATTCAAGGTTATTTGAACGTATCATGATATATATTGTGATATATATCGTGTATCGTAATATTAGTATTTCTTTATATCGCCCACCCCTAGTTGAAGTGCAAATAAAGCCAAATGTCTCTTCTTGTGCGCTCACCTTTGTGGCTTTACACAGTGTGGGGGGGGGGGGGGCTTACTCAAAGGGTTAAAGATGTCAGTGACAGTCGTAGACACTGGGAGACAAACATAGTTGTGGACTGTTTCAGAGAACAATGAAAGCTAACCTATTACTTAGAGGTTAGGAACTGAACAGCAGACAAACCAAGGCTGTTCAACCATGCCGCTCATCTGGGCTGTTTTTCACACAATGTTTCTGATCTTCTCTGATTTATTTAGTTTTTACAAAAAAGTCATTTACGGCCCAGATTACCATCAGCAGTGGACCAGAAGTGGCCCACAGACCATCTGTTCAATAGCCCTGACCTAAAGAGTGATTTTCTAAAGAGGTGAATTATGGGTAACAGCCCAATGAGTGAAGAGCTGTTTAAAGTTTAAAATGTGTCTCTGGATGATTGTATCTTTCTAAAAGATCAAAATCTCTAAATACCAAAAGCTGCAGCAGAGCTGACCTGAATGAGCTGAAGATTTAGAAATCTGATGGTTGAAATAGTCCAAAGTATAAAGGAAGTAGTTAAAGGTCCAGAAATGTCCAGAACCGACTGAATAATGAAGAATAAACCGGACGGCAATAATGCTGAATCAGCATCAGTCAATGAAGACATCTGGACTCACCGAGCCTTTCTGCAGTTCCTCACAGCTGGAACCAGTCTCCGTCGTCCCCATTCTGATGTGTTGTACTTCTCCAGGTCCAACTCATCCAGAACCTCCTCTGACATCTGCAGCATGTAGGCCAGAGCTGAGCACTGGATCTCTGAGAGCTCCTCTGATCTGTTCTCTGATTTCAGGAACTGTTGGATCTCCTGATAAACTGAGAGGTCCTTCATCTCCATCAGACAGTGGAAGATGTTGATGGTTCTGTCAGGAGAGATTCCACCATAGTTCATCTCCTTCAGGTTGTTGATGACTCTCTGGATGGTTCCTGGACTGTTCTCTGTCTGACCCAGCAGGCCTCCTAAGAGTCTCTGGTTGGACTCCACAGAGAGGCCATGAAGGAAGCGAGCAAAGAGGTCCAGGTGGCCATTTTCACTTCTGAGGGATTTATTCATGATTCTCTTCAGGAAGTCATCCACAGATGTTTCACTGTATTTATCTCCCAGGAAGTTTTTCACCACCTGCGTGTTCCTGCTGGTGAAGCAGTGGAACATGTAGACTGCAGCCAGAAACTCCTGAATGCTCAGATGAACAAAGCAGTAGACTGCTTTCTGGAAGATCACGCTCTCTCTCTTGAAGATCTCTGTACAAACTCCTGAGTACACCGAGACCTCTGTGACATCCAGACCACACTGCTGCAGGTCTTCTTGGTAGAACATGATGTTTCCTTTTTCCAGATGTTCCAACGCCAGCCTCCCCAGCTTCAGGAGAACTTTCCTGTCAGCCTCCATCAGCTCCTGTGGACTCCTCCCATGTCCTCCATGGTACTTGTTCTTCTTCCTCCTGGTCTGGACCAGCAGGAAGTGAGAGTACATGTCAGTCATGGTCTTGGGCAGCTCTCTTCTCTGCTCTGTGGTCAACATGTTCTCCAGAACCGTAGCAGTGATCCAGCAGAAGACTGGGATGCCACACATGATGTGGAGGCTCCTGGAGGTCTTGATGTGGGAGATGATTCTGCTGGACAGCTCTTCATCACTGAACCTCCTCCTGAAGTACTCCTCCTTCTGGGCGTCGCTGAAGCCTCGTACCTCTGTTACCCTGGCAACACATGAAGGAGGGATCTGATTGGCCGCTGCAGGTCTGGAGGTGATCCAGACCAGAGCCGAGGGAAGCAGGTTCCCCTTGATGAGGTTTGTCAGCAGAACGTCGACTGATGACTTCTGTGTGACGTCAGAGACCAGCGGACTGTGCTTAAAGTCCAGAGAAAGTCTGCTTTCATCCAGGCCGTCAAAGATGAACAGAAGTTTGTGGCGAGCCAGCTGCTCTGCTGGGAGCTTCTGGAGGGTTGGATGGAAAACATGGAGCAGCGTGAGAAGACTGTGCTGCTCACCTCTGATCAGGTTCAGCTCCCTGAACGACAGCAGAACCACCACACGGACATCTTGGTTCTCCAAGCCCTCGGCCCAGTCCAGAGTGAACTTCTGCACTGAGAAGGTTTTTCCAACACCAGCGACGCCGTTGGTCAGAACCACTCTGATGGCTCCATGTTGGTCAGGTAAGGCTTTAAAGATGTCGTGGCACCTGATTGGAGAGTCATGGAGGTTCTGGATCCTGGAAGCTCTCTCCAGCTGCTTCACCTCATGTTGGGTATTAACCTCTTCACTCTGTCCCTCTGTGATGTAGAGATCAGTGTAGATCCTGTTGAGGAGGGTTCTACTTCCTGGTTCATCACTTCCTTCAGTCACACGTTCACATCTCCTCCTCAGACTGATCTTATGTTCCTCTAGAACCTCCTGCAGACCAACATCTGCTGGAACAGAGAAGAAGAGACAACTGAAGGAAAAACCTGATTTAGTGATGAAGTTGGAGCAGAAACATCTGGAACATCAGGAGGTGTCATCATTAGAAGGTCTCTTAGTTCACATGATGTGATGCTAACCAATGGGATCCATCCTTAGAAGCAGAACCTTGTTAGATGGTCAGACAGCAGAGTTCTGCCTCTGCTTTGTGGCCAGTATCTGTTCACTGTCAGGATCTGATTCACAAAGCAGATCAGATGAAGAAATGCTGACAGAAACATGCAGCAGCTTTCAGCAACATCAACTCTTTAGCATCAGGTCACCATTGTCCTCATTTCTCTGCTTCTATCTGACCTTCTCCCACAAACACAGCAACTACAGAAGAGGCAGAGAGACAGAAAATGTTTCCTGGCAGCATTTTCAACCTTAATGAAGGAAATCTGGAGGAAATGCTCTAATCTGCCAGAGAAACAGCTCCTTGGATCAGGTAGTGTTCACATTTCAGATGCTTTTTTCCCTCAGAGACTGGATTGGATGTTTTTAGAGAATAATTACAGATTAGAAATGACATGGGACTGATTTGGTCCTTTAGAAGTAAACAGCAGATAGAAATATTCCATGTTTCTACAAATATATCTGCTGTAATCTGGGATCTATTGTCAGAGGAAATAAAGGTTTCTGTCTCTCAGACTTTCCTTCCCTCTTTCTGTAAAGCAGCAGTGCAGCAGGTTGTTTTCTCCACCTTTTTGTTTCCATCAAAATGAGCTGCAGCTTTAAGGAGATGTTCAGTTTTAATGCATTTAGCACAAAGGGCTGAAAACAGAACCACTTCAAAGCAAACCCAATAGGTTGTTGGGTTGAACACAGACGTTACATTTACAGCAGCTGGAAATCCAGAGATTCAGGGCAAATAATCGATCCCAGAAAGACTTTAAACACTTAGATTCCCAAATGCCAACTAAAGACGAGGAATTAGTCCAACAGAGACGATAGAAGGAAGTTCTGATTGGAGATGTTCAGTCTCACCTGGAGCACAGCTGCTCTGATTGGCTGCCAGCAGTCCAGGTCCTGGTCTGAAGAAGCAAAACAAAAGTAATCACACCCCTTCTCCTTCCTTTCGATCTTAACATAAATGGTCTTCCCAATTCATGCTTTATTTACGAGGTTATAAAACTCTAAGGTCCATTTTTAAACAAATGAATGAATATGCTTCTAAACATATATTTACACATTTACATGCCAACACTTCTCCATACAGCCAATGTGACTAAGACCATTGTACTTGTGTGTATAACCAGGCCCAATGTTTCTTCAGTGAATAGTACTACTGTTTTATTGACTAACAGCTGATGATTATGGAGCTTTAAGTTAAGTTAAAGTTCTAAACTAATTTACTTTCACTTTAAAAACTGAAGACTGAGTAAATATTATGTTTTATAACATCTGTGGAATCACAAGGATCAGTTAGAAACTGGGTTCTTACTCTGAGTCTGAGGGTCCAGGATCTTCACTGTAGTTTGGAGGTTCTCCTCTGGACCGGTCACTCCTCATGGACGGACAGCTGGATCCTGGAGGTTCTGCTCTGTTCTCCATCTCCTGGACTTCAGTCAGCCTGAGAGAGGAACCAGAACCAGTCAGTTCCCAGTGGTTCAGGTCCAGTCAGTGTTCTGTAGAGCAGAAAGCTGGTTCCCATCATGTGTGTAGAGGACCAGAGGAACCTGAGTTCAGCAGGTACCATCTGGGTCTGGATTGTCCTCTCCTTCACTACTTCATGCACCTCCTGATGTCTGCTGGGTGATCTCCTCAGAACCATCTGGAGAAGTTCTGGTTTCTTCAGAAAATGAAGCTAAAACTGAGGGTGAAACCTTTTCAGGTCTGAACTGGAATCCTGTTCCAGGTCTGTAGAAACATCCAGAGTGAATGAAGGAGGGAACATTTCCTCTGAAGTTCTGATGTGTTGGTTCTGAACACAGCGGCCCTCAAAGATGAACAAAAATGCTGCAGCTCCACTGCTAAAAGGAACTAAAAGGACGTAAAACTGTATTGAAATGAGTGTTTTTGCCCTTGATCTGAGCAGCTAAATAGGATTATCTGCCAACTGAATATGATTTAGCACTTAATACAGGATCAACTCATCTCCATCATCTTATTTCAAGGTCAGTATATCTAATTATCTTATTTCAAGGTCAGTATATGTAATAACACAGCAGCAGCATCAACGGGGGTTTCTCCCTGCAGCCTCCCTGGAGACACCAGCCTGTTGGCGGGTCTCTGCCGCCCCGGCAAGTCCCAGCAGAATTAGCATCGGCTAATCATCCTCAAGAACTGACTGCACACATGAAGCTTGGAGGTGTACTTTCTGCCTAAAAACATTTTAAAACTACATTTTTCATAAATTAAGGGTTTGTAAACTAGTCAACTCCTTACTGCTCCTTACTCCACCCTTGTGGTGGACAGTTTTTCTGGCTCCAGCCAACCCCGTTCCCTCAACAAGCCCTGAGTACTGGGTCAGCTGAGGCACCAAAGCCCCAGAAAGTGAAATTAGTCGGTAAATGTGAATGAAAAGCTAGCAGGGATCTGAAAGCTCCAGGCCTTTCAGTGGCAATAGAAAAGAGGGTATACATACAAACATACACATGAATATATACACAGCAAAAAAAACATCGCTCTCATTTACTATATACAACAGACTAAAACACATGAGCCATAAATTAGTCAGGGCCTCCTTAATTAAACACAGTTTTAGCTAAATATAGAAATGTTGGACATTTCTACACTGAGTCTCATCCACAGTTTCACTCCACAGATGGAAACAAAAAGTTTCCAGAGTTCTTCTAACACTAAGAATCTTTAGATTTCCATATGAGATCATAGCCTCTATCTCTATCTAAAAACCTCTTTTTATCAGTTCCTCCACATTTTCTGCTCACAACCCTTTGCTTAAGATTTTATTTAGCAGACCAGGTCCAACTCTGACAGAAACAGAAATGATTACAGGCCTGTATTGAACACAGGGACTGGAAAGTGTCCACAGAGGACGCTGATCTGGAAGATTTCCCATCATCTGTGTTGTCCTATAGTCACTTCTGCACTGATGCAGTCCTACCCACAGAGACAGTCAGAGTTTGTCCTAAACAGAAACCATGTGTGGACGATGCAGGCTGAAGGCAGGAAGCGCGCTTCCTGTATCCACAGAGCATGACCTGCAGTGTAGATGCAGATCAGGAGACAGACTGGCCTACAGCAGGGCTACAAGTCAACTGAAGAAATGCACCTTAAGAGTCAAAGAAGGGAGAAATTTTCTTTTTCTTTTGGTATAAGACATAAACCATATTAGTATAATAGCTCAGCGCTCAGGAAGCATCACTAAAAAGTTGGTTCCTGTTCTCAGGAACTCTGATAAACAGTTTTATGGTTGGCTGCTGGAACCAGAGTCAGGACAGAAATCAGCACAACAACCTTTGTTTCTGCAGAGATCTGAGTGTCCTTGTTCCTTTACAGCCAGAAACCATAATTCTAAACACATTTATAGCTGCTGACACCAAACACTGAACACAGCTGCTGACACAGGTAGAAAGTACTCTCTGGAACAAAGACCTGGGTGTCAACAGAGGAGCAAACTGAACTCTGACTTCCCAAAGTAAACTCAGTGAGCAGAAGAAAAGTTAGAATAAAATGATTTTACCTTTAATTCTGACACAGACGTGTTTCTTCTTCAGAGACTAAATGGACCCTGAGCTTCTCTTCCTGCTGAGAGTGAACATGAGAAACAGGAAGTGCTCAGCCTGCCCCCCCCCAGATCCATTTACAGGAAAGCAGGTGGTTTGTCTGTAGTCTGTTAGCAGACAAGGGATCTTCCTGGCTGCTGGGATGATGGCGGACCGAAAACGCAGCTTCCTTTAAGCTCTAATGCACTACTTCCCATTTGATAGTTAAGACCTCTGTTTTTGAGCTCCCAAAAGGTTACAAAACTTATCTATACAGTTTATTTCTTTCCAGTTTATTTCTCTTTACCAATCTTCAAACAACAAAAGATATGAAACTAGAAAAAGCTGATACTGTGGCCAAGCCAGCGACAGCCTCCAAGACGTGCTCTCCAGTCCCTGACCACGAGTATGCTATGGAGACTTTGCTGCCAACAACCAAAAGGAAATCTGCCCCGACGCCTATTAAAACACCGACACCACCCAGCAAGGTAATTGTGTCCCAAAATGAGGAAGTCATCAACCCGATGGTGGAAGCCATTAACAAGTTAACAGACAAGATCGATAACTTCAGCGTACAGCTAGGTGACAACATGATAATGGTTGCTAACATCTCTAAGCTAGCCGAAATGAACACAGCTGACATAAAAGACTGCAACACCAAACTATCTGACATGGAAAAAGAGGTTCCTGCGCTCATCAAAAAAAGGAAAGATTGATGGAACTAGAATGCTATAAACGCCGCTGGAATTTAAAAATTCAGGGCTTAAGAGAAAAAAATAACGAAGATACCCGCAAAGAAGTCATCGACATCTTAACCAAAATAGCACGGCACTGGGCCTCGTCCATTGGCAACGCAGTGGACATCGCGCATCGTCTGGGGAAAAAAGAAGACAGAAGACATCGGCAAATACTTATTCAGTTCAGCATGCGACAATACAGAGATGCTTTCTGGAAACTCCCTAAAGACTCCAAGAAGGAGCTGGGCATCCACTTCAAGCAAGATCTCTGCAAACTGGATCGGGAGGCAAGAGCTGCAGTCTGGCCCAAAATGGAGTGAGCCAGGAACGAGGGAAAAAGTGTCTACTACCGAGGGCATGTCGGCTACATCAGCGGTGTTCGGGTATTCCCTGATTGACTGAAGATCCAGTGCTAGTGGTCAGTAACCACACACTATTGCTCAAGAACACAAGGTGCTAGATTATGGTTCAAGGAAAGTTGCATTCTTTTATTTCTAAAATTCCTTTTGGTTAAATAGGCCAATTTCAATAAATAGGGCTATTTAAAAAAGGCAAAGTTAATTATTCAGAGATTTGCTAAATCTTTTTGATAAATACATTCTAATCTTGTTATTTGGTTAGAGGTCAGTTACTCTGTTCTGAACTCAGTTTAAGGGAGTTAGTGTTTCATTCGTTCCTTTTCCTAAACACTAGAGGTTTAATTACCTTCTTCCTATTTTTTCTGGTGCTTCCCTTTTATGTCTGTGTTTATTTCTAACTTTAACAGTGTGTCTTTAAATGTTAGCGGTTTGAGAGATAGTATTAAAAGAAAATTAATATTTCTTTTTTGTAAAAATGCTAAAGCTAACTGCATATTTTTACAAGAAACACTCTATTGAGGCAGATGAGAACTTCTGGTCTAATCAATGAAGGGAAAAATAAATTTGTCTCATGGTACTAATAAATATGCTGGTGTTGCTTTACTATTTCACAATTTTCAGAATAAACTAGAAACTCATAGGAAAGACACCCAGGGCCACTGGATTATTTGTGTGCTCAAAATGGAAACTAGTTTTCTGATTCTCTGTAACGTCTATGGTTACAACAGTGTTTCTCAGAATAAACGCTTATTGTCTGAAATAACAAGTAATTTAAAAGAACTAGCTCACAAAAATTTCACAAACAATTTCATATTGGGAGGAGATTTCAATATAGTGTATAATGAATGGTCTGATAGATCACCCTCTAAATCCCAATCTCATCATATAAATGTGGTTTTACAAAACTTTTGCTTAGACCTTAATCTGCTGGATCCTTGGAGAGAAGCAAATCAGCGCGGTCAGTCCTTCTCCTGGTTTAAATCTGATGGCTCAGCAAAGTCCCGTATCGACTTCTGGCTAATTTCAGGAAATCTGATGCAAAATAGTGTTAATGCTGGAATTTCACCTGCACCTTTATCTGATCACTGCCTGATACAACTCACTATCACAACTCAACTGAAAAAGTATCACAACTCAATTGAAATAATCCCATAACAAAGGTTACTGGAAGTTTAACTCAACCCTGCTTAACAATGAAAGGTTTAATAACGAAATCCTGGAGCATCTCAATTTAATTTGTAGTGATAAAAATCTGAATTCTTACACAAAAAAATGGGAATTTTTTTAAATTGAAAGTCCGCCAAATCTCAATGAAATACAGTAAATTAATAGCTATTCAAAACAAGGAAAAGGAATTAGAAATCATTCAAGAACTTAGTCACATCTGCTCTAAACCTTTTTTTAATGATGATGACAAAAAAATTCTACAGTCTGAGTTAGATTTTTTTTATACTAAAAAAGCCAAAGGAGCATATCTGAGGTCCGGTGCTCAGTGGATTGAAGATGGTGAGAAAAGAACTGCATATTTCTGTAGACTAGAAAAAAATTAGACAAGAAAGAAATGCGATAAATTGCTTGCAAATTAATGATAAACCATGCACTTACACAAAATTAATATTCAAAGAAAATTTCACCTTTTATAGCAATTTATAATATTCTTCCACATACGATAACTCAATGACAGAAACATTCTATCATTCTGTTCAACATTTGATTCCAAAGATGGATGACAATTTTAAACAGATTTGTGAGGCAGACATCACCATAGAGGAATTGGATAAAGCTTTGGGAGCTTTATCCAAGGACAAAGCTCCGGGCTGCGATGACTTAACGAGTAACTTTTATAAACATTCTTGGGTTCACATCAGAATCCTTGTGTTTGGACTGCTTACAGAACTATTACAAAACGGCTGTTTAACCCACACTATGAAACAAGGTGTCATCACGCTCATTCCTAAACCCGGTAAAGATCCAACTCTTCTTGTTAATTTAAGACCGATAACACCGTTAAATAATGATTACAAGCTTCTGACACGCATCTTTGCTAACAGATTAAAATCAGGCATATGCGAAATTATTTCTGACACTCAATCTGGATTTATAAAAATGACGCTCTATACATAACATTCGCCCCATTTTGGACTTAGACCGCCATGTTGAACCAGGCCCAATATGGCGGTCTTCTGCCGGACCCATTGAGATGTGACAGGGAATGCAGTCAGAGTCCAGGAGGAATTACACTCTGATAAGGACGAGGTTGAAGGAGCACCATGGAAAGCCAGATGGAGCTTGGCTACCATGGTGGAGAAGAGATGGAGGTGGGTTGAATCAGGGTCATCTGAGTCCTAATCAGACATTGGGCAACCACTGCTTGAGCTTTGGCTGGGTAGCAGGCTGAGACGTGATTTGAAGACCTTTAAAATGAACTCTGGATGCTGATTGGGCTTCGTGGAGGTCTGGTTCAAAGCTGATTGGCTTGTGTGGGAGGCGGATGAGCCTCTGATTGGATGAATGTAAGTAATTCAGTTTCTTCAATTGAACTTCCGCTCAAGCTTCATTTAAATAAATGGTCACACAGAGATTTATCTATTCTGGGAAGAATATTTCTCACCAAAATGGAAAGTATATTAGACTTATCTACCCTGCATATACATTAGGAATACCCAATTTAGCAATCAAATCTATCAACAGAATGAATTTTGACTTTATATGGAAACAGAAAACTCACTATATCAGAAAAGGTAATTTAATTAAACAGTTTAAAGATGGAGGACTGCAAGCTATTGAATTTGACAGTTTGAACGGCACTTTAAAAATAAATTGGCTCTGGTCGTTTTTAACAAATCAAAATAAATTATGGTTCCATATTCCATGCAAAATATTTTCAAATCTGGGCAGAGTTAGTTTTCTTCTTAGATGTAACTTTGACGTTAAAAAACTGCCTGTTAAACTTTCCTTCTTTCACCAGCAAGTCTCATTATATTGGAGATTGATCTATAAATATAACTATAGCCCACACAATACTCCCTTGTGGAATTGCCGTTCCATAAAAATGAATAATAAATCAATCGTTGCACATACTTGGCTAGAACAAGGTGTTTGGTCTGTGATGCGTTCATTAAATAATGAGGAGCTGATGTGGCCGTCATTAAAGAACAGAACCCATGAACGGACCATGGAGCAGAACCTTAGAATCAGAACAAAGCTGAAACCAATGAGACGCTGAAGATCAACCAGTTAATGTTCTAGATGTTATATCTCTGTGGAGTCACATGGATCAGTTAGAAACTGGGTTCTTACTCTGAGTCTGAGGGTCCAGGTTCTTCACTGAAGCCTGGATGGTAATCTTTGGACCGGTCAGTCCTCATAGACGGACAGCTGGATCCTGGAGGTTCTGCTCTTTTCCTCTTTCGATGACTGTTCTCCATCTTCTGGACTTCAGTCAGTCTGAGAGAAACCAGAACCAGTCAGTTCCCAGTGGTTCAGGTCCAATAAAAGTCCTGTAAAGCCGAAAGCTTACTCCATCTGGATTTACCTACGTATGGTTTTATACACTTGACGTTTTCTGTGTGCCACAACTTTTTCAATTTCTCACCACCGGCAACTTTTAACATAACTTCACTCTTTTTAAAACTAAATTTTTCATAAATGAAGGGTTTGTAAACTAGTCAACTCCTTACTCCTCCTTACTCCACCCTTGTGGTGGACAGTTTTCTGGCTCCAGCCAACCCCGTTCCCTCAACAAGCCCCAAGTACTGGGTCAGCTGAGGGACCAAAGCCCCAGAAAGTGAAATTAGTCGGTAAATGTGAATGAAAAGCTACCAGGGATCTGAATGCTCCAGGCTTTTCAGTGGCAACAGAAAAGAGGTTATACATGCAAACATACACATGAATATATACACAGCAAAACAAACATCCCTCTCATTTATTATATACAACAGACTGAAACACATGAGCCATAAATTAGTCAGGGCACCCTTAATTAAACACAGTTTTAGCTAAATATAAAAATGCTGGACATTTCTACACTGCGTCTCATCCACAGTTTCACTCCACAGATGGAAACAAAAAGTTTCCAGAGTTCTTCTAACAATAAAGAATCTTAAGATTTCCATATGAGATCATAGCCTCCATCTCTATCTAAAAACCTCTTTTTAACAGTTCCTCCACATTTTCTGCTCACAACCCTTTGCTTAAGATTTTATTTAGCAGACCAGGTCCAACTCTGACAGAAACAGAAATGATTACAGGCCTGTATTGAACACAGGGACTGAAAAGTGTCCACAGAGGACGCTGATCTGGAAGATTTCCCATCATCTGTGTTGTCATATAGTCACTTCTGAACTGATGCAGTCCTACACCAGGGGCAATCAGAGTTTTTCCTAAACGGAAACCATGAGTGGACGATGCAGGCTGAAGGCAGGAAGCGCGGTTCCTGTATCCACAGAGCATGACCTGCAGAGTGGATGCAGATCAGGAGACAGACTGGCCTACAGCAGGGCTAGAAGTGAAGAAATGCACCTTAAGAGTCAAAGAAGGGAGAAATGATCTTTTTCTTTTGATATAAGACATAAACCATATTAGTATAATAGCTCAGCGCTCAGGTACCATCACTAAAAAGTCTGTTCCTGTTCTCAGGAACTCTGATAAACTGTTTTATGGTTGGCTGCTGGAACCAGAGGCAGGACAGAAATCAACACAACAACCTTTGTTTCTGCAGAGAAACAAAGTTTGTTTTCCCAAAGAAAACTCAGTGAGCAAAAGAAAAGTTAGAATAAAACAATTTCACCTTTAATTCTGACACAATTTCTTCTTTTTGTTCTTCAGCGACTAAATGGAGCCTGAGCTTCTCTTCCTGCTACGAGTAAACACGAGAACCAGGAAGTGCTCAGCCTGCCCCTCGCAGACCCATTTACAGGAAATCAGGTGGTTTGTCTGTAGTCTGTTAGCAGACAAGGGATCTTCCTGGCCGCGGGGAAGATGGCGGACCGAAAAGGCAGTAAGCTGTGTGTATATATATATATATATATATATATATATATATATATATATATATATATATATATATACATATATATATACAGACATAGTCCCTCCAGCGTGTCCTGGGTCTTCCCCTGGGCCTCCTCCCGGTGGGACGTGCCCGGAACACCTCACCAGGGAGGCGTCCAGGAGGCATCCTGACCAGATGCCCGAGCCACCTCAACTGGCTCCTCTCGACGTGGAGGAGCAGCGGCTCTACTCTGAGTCCTCCCCGGATGACTGAGCTCCTCACCCTATCTCTAAGGGAGAGCCCAGACACACTACGGAGAAAACTCATTTCAGCCGCTTGTATCCGGGATCTCGTTCTTTCGGTCACGACCCAAAGCTCGTGACCATAGATGAGGGTAGGAACGTAGATCGACCGGTAAATCGAGAGCTTCGCCTTTTGGCTCAGCTCTCTCTTCACCACAACGGATCGGTACAGCGATATATATATATATATATATATATATATATATATATATATATATATATATATATATATATATATATATATATATATATATATATATATATATATATATATATATATGTGTATATATATATATATATATATATATGTATATATATATATATATATATATATATGTGTGTATATGTTACGCCCCTGAAAAGGGGAATAATGAAAAAACCGACACGGACACGGTGTTACTGCTGTCGTTTCCAATGCCGTAATGTTATTTAAAAAAAACAATTTACATGGACAAATAAAGAAATGATAATACAATGAGGAAAAAATACAGCACATAAGCTACTAAACATGTCTTTGTGCCTCACAGTAAGACTGGTACATGTTTTCATATTTACACAAAATTATATGACAACAATACCATATACAGGCCACGTATATATATGCTACATTGGAAAAATACATTAGTCATGTCAATTGGGACTGTTTTCTGACAAAAATTACAGTCATTAACATTTCTGTTTTAACTAAAACAATATAATGTCCTCATAAATCACAGCATGCTTCCTCCCTGAATGCCCCACATTTCACCCAAACATTTATGCCCCGCAACAGTGGCAGCAACTATGACCTGGGACACAGCTAACCAGAAAACTAAGCTAGTATAACTTTTTAAGCAAAGTCATATTTACTTCAAGCTGTTCCAGCCATTACAAACATTCCCTGCTCACCTTCCAAACTTAGTAAACACACATATAGTTAGTAAAACTTGTAACAGTCAAAACTCTTACCTGAAAAGGGGAATAATGAAAAAACCGACACGGACACGGTGTTACTGCTGTCGTTTCCAATGCCGTAATGAACGAGCAGAAGTAACGCGCTTCCCCCTTTTCAGTTCAGACTTAACCAATCGAGGCAAGATCTACAGATAAACGCTTAAAACATAAATTCTGAAAAGGCAACACTCTTCAAGTGCTAAACACAACCATAGCTACAAAAGTAACATTACATGCCTATCATGCTCTTGCTCGCTGGCTTGGTGGCTCTCACATGAAGGAGGTGACATGGGTGGCAGTAAAGGGCCATCTCCACAATTGTCAAGTTGTAAAGGTACTTTATCTCCATCTCTCGCTTGCATATCAGTCGTGATCTGCTCCTCGTCCAGGTGCAACACACTCTCTTGTCTTTCTCCTTGTCCGTGATGTGCTGTTGTTGGTTTAGGGTTTTCTGACAGGTCAACATGGTCCTTCTCAGCAGTGGAACATGCATCCTCGGGTGGCTCAGGGCATGGGTTGTAAAACCATTCATCTTCTGAGTCCTCATCACTGTCATCTTTTTGCTGACTGTTGGGTCCAATGTTACTTGTCTCTCTTGTTCTTGTCTTCTGTGACCTGGCAACTTTCAGGGGAACCTCCAGAGGTAGGTGGTCACAGGGAAGTAAAAGATTGCGGTGTAGTATCCGGCTTTGTCTCCCCTTTCCTTGTTCAGGTACCACCTCGTATATTGGAGCATCTTTATTTACTCGGCGCACAACCTTGTGGATGGTGTCTTCCCAATGGCTACGAAGCTTGCCGGTCCCGCCCCTTGGGGTCAAGTTCCTGACCAGGACACGGTCTCCGGGTTCCAACTCAGAGCTCTTTACTTTACGGTCATGGTTCCTTTTGCCTCTTTCAGCTGATTTTCTTGCGTTGCTCCTTGTTATGTCATAAGCTTGTTGCATCCCTTCTCGCCATTTTTGCATGTACTCCCTGTGATCTGTTGTACCTGTTTCTGGTCTCAAGCGGAAAAGTACATCAATGGGCAGTCTTGGGGTCCTTCCAAAGAGGAGATAAAAGGGAGAAAAGCCAGTGACTTCACATTTTGTGCAATTGTATGCAAAAACCCAATCTGTTCAGAGAATCTTTCCAATTAGATTTCTCTTTCTCTGTCAGCGTCCTCAGCATTTGTATGAGTGTACGGTTAAAACGTTCAACTTGTCCGTTACCCTCAGGATGGTATGGTGTTGTCCGTGAGCCTAAAACTCCAGAAGTCTTTTTCAGTTGTGACATGAGCTGATTTTCAAATTCACCACCTTGATCATGGTGAATACGTTGGGGGAATCCAAACCTTAACGCATAATCATTAAAAAGTCTATCAGCTACAGTCTTTGCTGACTTGGATGTTGTGGCATAAGCTTGAGCAAATCTTGAGAAGTGATCAATCACAACCAATATGTACTCATAGCCGCCTGAAGACTTGTCAACATGCAGAAAATCAAGAGACACTAACTCAAAAGGCTGGGTTGTAACAATATTAGTTAGTGGCGCCCTAGTGTCACGGCTCGGTTTCTTTTGTTTTAGACATGTGCAGCTGCGAGCCACATAGTGTTCAATATCACGCTGCATATACGGCCAAAAGAAACGTTCTCTAACCAGTGACGTGGTCCGGTCAACTCCTTGATGACCCATGTCATCATGCAGACCCTTCATAACAATTGCCTTGTACTTTTCAGGCAAAACAAGTTGTGTCCGTTTTGTTGTCTTTCGTTGCAAGATCCCATTATCATCCAAAGAGAGTTTTTCCCATTCACGTAACAGTCTTTTACTCTCTGTACTGAATGATTTCAACTGTTTGTTTTCCGGTTTCTTATCCAACTGACGACACTTAAGCACTGGGCCGATATTCTTATCTTCCCTCTGGGCTTCACAAATCTCTCCCAGCGAGAGAGGTGAATGCTGTGAACTGCTGATTTCTTTACACTGCGCAGACAGTGCCATGAACCATACTGCATGAGAGCTTGGGTCCTCAACTGACTGTACAACCGCTTGAACTGAACAAGATGACATTTCCTCAGTACAATGTTTCATCAGTGTGTCAATATCCACTGGCAGCCTTGAGAGGCAGTCGGCGTCGATGTTTTCTTTCCCTGGTCGGTATCGGATGGTGAGGTGGAAATCTGCCAATTCAGCAACCCACCTATACCCAGTTGCATTTAACTTCGCCGTGGACAAGACATAAGTGAGCGGATTATTGTCTGTATATACTGTGCATGACGAGCCGATCAAATAGTCTCTGAATTTTTCACAGACAGCCCATTTCAAAGCCAGGAATTCCAACTTTCCAGAATGGAAATGGTAGTTCTTTTCAGCTTTAGTGAGAGTTCGGGAGGCATACGCTATTACACGCATTTTTCCTTCCTGTTCTTGATACAAAACTGCCCCCAGGCCCAGGTTGGAAGCATCTGTGTGCAGAACAAAGGGCTTGCTAAAATCGGGAAAGGCCAGGATTGGTGGTTCCACCAGGTGGTCCAAAAGCTCCTCTAGCAGCTGCTGGTGTTTTTCTGTCCACACAATGGGAAGGTTGGAGGGGGTTCCAGTTTGTTTTTTGTTATTCCGCCTTTTTCTTGTAAGATGTTTATCACTTTGCTTTGAATCTGCCGGAGTGCTCATGAGGTCATAAAGAGGTGCAGCGATCCGAGAAAAGTCCCGGATATACTGACGGTAATAACTCAGGAGACCCATAACGGCTCTTAATTCTCCCACTGTGGTTGGTTGCTTGTCTTTCAAGGCCCTGACCGCGATGGTATCAGCAGGGTCGATTTTACTACCCTCTGATGAAATGACACGCCCGAGATACCGAACCTCGCGTCGGAAAAGCTCACATTTAGCCGGCTTCAACTTTATGCCATGCATTCTCAATCGTCTAAGCACAGTCCTGACATGTTCAACATGCTGTTCAAAAGACTTGCTAAACACAAGGATATCATCAAGGTATGGAATGCAAATTTCGTCTCTGATCCCCTCCAAACATTCTTCCATGCACCGCTGAAAGGCAGCTGGTGCGTTCATTAAACCAAATGGTATACGAATCCATTCGTATAAACCCCAGGGGGTTACAAAAGCAGTGAGTGGCTGACTGTGTTCTGCCATAAAACCCTGATGATAAGCTTTACCTTGATCTAACAGTGAGAACCACGAATTGCCTCCCAGGCCATCTATAATATCTTGTACCCTGGGGATGGGCTGGCGGTCTGGTACAGTCTTACGGTTTAATTCACGGTAGTCTATACACAGGCGTAAGCTTCCATCTTTTTTGCGTACACACACCACTGGGGACGCATAGGGGGAAGTAGATTTGCGCACCCAACCTTGTGTGATAAGATCATGTAGATAACTCTTCATTTCTTGATATAATGGTTTTGGTACGGAGAGGTAAGTTTTAGCCACAGGTTCCGTGTCTTTTAATGAGATGGACAATCGCAGATTCTCAATGCAGCCAATGTCATCATCGGAACGTGAAAAGGAGCCCGACTCTTCCCTTAGCATATTTTTAACTAAATCTCTTTCAGGGGGACTGAGGTGGTCTAAGTCCACTGGGGGATCCCAGTCACTACCTGAGGTTTGTTGTTCCTTCACCCCCACAGTATTTACTGTCACTGGAGATTTAGAGCTGGGCTGCTCAAAGATTGTTGCTGGGTAAACTGCTTGGACTGGTTGTGCTGTCCCAATAACAGTCTTCCCAGAGAGTTCTATGTCATGGTCTGTTGGGTTTTGCACATCCACAATCATGAATGGTTTTGCACCTTTCTGTAGTTTCATGAGGGTATCAGCGAACTCCAGGCCTTCCGGCCACTGTGGATTAACACTAGGTTCGAAGATCAGAGTCGTGTCCTCCGAAAAAGGGGATGTCATGATGCGGCATTCTACCTTTACTGATGTGTGTTTTGGAATACGCACTTGTCCTCTGGTGGTTTTGACGTTAAACTCCATGGATTGCTGTTCAGCAACAACTCTAGCCACAAACACTTCAGCGTCATCCATTTCAAAATCAGAAAAGGATGCTTGAACAGCCTTGATTAACTGCTGTTTGCTGGTGTCTTTATTTTGTTGTAGCTCAGTGTCCACTATCAGGCCAATAACATTTGAACCAATAATAGGACGAGCAAGACTGTTACCTCTAATTACTAGTGTAGGAACAACAACTTCTGTTGTTGGGACGTCATCTGCACCTAGTTTAAACGTGACCTCTATCCATCCTAAATATGGTATGTCTTCGCCATTAGCTGCAATAAGATTTAGAGTGTCATTATTTTCAATGATTTCAGAAATGTCTCTCAAAGTCACATATGGTAGATGTTCTGCTTTCCATTGTTCACTTACTACAGTGACTTGAGAGCCAGAGTCCCACAAAGCTCTAACTTGCTGACCTTGGATATGGCAGTCAATCAGGTATTTCTTTCCTAATAGTGGGGCAACTTTAACTTGCCTTTTCTTTTGGGGTGTGGCTCGGACTGTATTACATGAAGTTGTTAAGCACTGCTTCCTATGAACAGTCCAATGTTCATGCTGACATCTCTCAGAACAATACAATACACTTTTGCATGATGAACATTGTTTCAGTCTCACCTTTATCCCGCCGACACCACAGTATGCACAGAGTTGGGGCGCTGTTGATGAAATGGTCACTCCCTGCCCCGCTGGGGTAACCCTTGCTCGTTTAAAGCATTGCCTCGGAACTGGCCTGATCTCCTCATTCTGCAACCTGCTGAGAAATGTTCACTGCTGCCACATCTGAAACAGTGAATACAGCTTTCCAGGTTTTCCTGCTGGCAGGCATAACATCTCCTCCTTGGCCGCGGTGGAACTGTGGAGAGAGGACGTCGATCTCCATACCTCTGACTGGGTGGGGCATGATTATGTTGTCCTCTAAGGGCTTGTGAATAGTGGTGGTGTGAAGGTGGCTGTAAGTAACTGTATTGCACAGGAGGGGATTGAGGGTAACCGTGCTGTACTGCAGTCTCGTGTACCAGTGATGGGTTGTGGTAGGCTGATGCAGACTGAGGTGGTGTGCAGTCCGGTCCTGCTACTGGGTTTGGGTGCTGCCTCTGTAAGTAAGAGGGTTGCTGCATGGATTCTTTAATAGAAGACACTTCAGCTTTGAGGTCTTTAAGAAGAGTTATATTTGCTTTCATCTCCTGCAGCTCTGAAAGAATATCTGTTTGACTTTTACTGTGGCTCGACTGGCTTACTCTGTCTTTCTTCTCAATATGGTCAGACTGAGCAGAGTGGACTGTTACAGACCGCTGTGGTGCACTCATTTTTTTCTTGTCCTGCCTCTCACTTTCATAGGCACATGCAATGTTTAGTTTCTCAAACAGAAGTTCATCAGAAACACCAGTTTGTTCCAGGGATGGCTGGAGATCACGTTTTATGCTTTCGTTCAGCAAACCGGTCATAACTGTATGAAGGAACATGTTCTGCACCAATACTGGATCATATCGTAAGCCTGACTCCGACTCTTGGGAAGCAAACAGAATCTTTTGTCTTAGGTCTAGAGTGCGGATAAGAAAGCTCTGGGGAGTCTCTTTAACGCCCTGTACTTCTGATGACAGCTGTTTATATAATTCTGTCGCGCTTTTCTCCTGATAATGACAGCGCAGTATTCTTCTCAGGGTGGGCAGTGTAAGGTCATTTTTCCCCTCTAAATAGCTACGTAACTGCATCCCTGGGACAATAGCCCTTATGACAGCATCAACAATCTCTGTTTCTGGAAAACCTTTGACAAGGCCTTGTTCAATTTGCCGTGCTAGGCTGGAAAATGTGAGGCGATCTTTCTGTCCTGGTTCTCCAATTTGCCCAGCTATTTTGAATTCTTTATGCCACAGGGGAGGGGTCTGACCTAAAGCTGAAGCTACCATTCTGGTGGTGGGTGCAGTGGGCTGAACTTTACTTCCATTCTCCTCGTGAGTACTTTTTGGCTGGAGTGGTAAACGAGAATGGGAAGGTCTGGTTTCTGTTGAAATATTTTCCTGTGTCTCATTAGATTCAAGTTGTTCTTCATATCGTACTGCTTCAACTTTATTTTCTTGCATATCTGTAGCCTCTGTGTGGAGTTCAATTATTTTGTCTTTAAAACAGAGAAGCTCTGCCATTCCCAAATCCTCCAATGTCTCTAACTCTTCTCTTTGTAGATGATTACTAATCATTAAGATGAGCGATGCTCTGTTTTTTCCTTTCACATGTTCAAATTTTGAACCAGCAATGGTGAGGAAATCACACAGTTCTTTTAAGCTTTCGACAGGCAGTGTACACAGAAGTCCCATTATTTCCAGTTGTAATGTTTCTATCTCAGCTGACTCCATCTTCTTTGCAGTAGTGACTTAGTGTTCTGTTATAGTGGTAATTTGTTTACTAAACCTTGGTTGTAGCCCTCCTGGTGCCGTTGGTTCAC